>NC_041391.1:715596560-715602363 GCF_002162155.2 Triticum dicoccoides | reverse complement strand
AGGAGGGCCCACCGCAACACCTGGCGGCTTTGCTACCCCCCAGGTACCTCCCGTCTAACCCTAACACAGACGACCACTGGATCTAGCCTTTGACTCTCGCCGGGCGAGGTTTGACCGGTGGACCTTTTCACCGGGTTGTCATAGCCCAGATCATAGCTACACCCCCGAACAAGATCTCGGCCCAACCCACCCCAAGATCTCTCTGTGTTGCCCCGACGTGGCCGTTTCACCCCTCCGTGACACGGCGGCAGCGACTCCCGTGGGGGGGGAGCAATCGGTATATAATCGAGGTATGTTTTTTGATACGTCTCCAACGTATCTATAATTTTTGATTGCTCCATGCTACTTTATCTACTGTTTTGGACTATATTGGGATTTATTTTCCACTTTTATATTACTTTTGGGACTAACCTATTAACTGGAGGCCCAACCCAGAATTGCTGTTTTTTGCCCTTTTCAGTATTTCAAAGAAACAGAATATCAAACGGAGTCCAAACGGAATGAAACCTTCGGGATCGTGATTTTCCAACCGAACGTGATCCAGGAGACTTGGACCCTACTCCAAGAAGTCTCCGAGGAGGTCACGAGGGTGGAGGGCGCCCCCCCTCCCGGGCGCGCCCCTCTACCTCGTGGGCCCCTCGGAGCTCCACCGACGAAATCCTTCCTCCTATATATACCTATGTATCCCCGAACGATCAGAACAGGAGCCAAAAACCTAATTCCACCGCCGCAACCTTCTGTATCCACGAGATCCCATCTTGGGGCCTGTTCCGGAGCTCCACCGGAGGGGGCATCCACCACGGAGGGCTTCTACATCATCACCATAGCCCCTCCGATGAAGTGTGAGTAGTTTACTTCAGACCTTCGGGTCCATAGCTAGTAGCTAGATGGCTTCTTCTCTCTTTTTGGATCTCAATACAATGCTCTCCCCCTCTCTCGTGGAGATCTATACGATGTAATCTTCTTTTTGCGGTGTGTTTGTTGAGACTGATGAATTGTGGGTTTATGATCCAGTATTATCTATGGAAAATATTTGATTTTTCTCTGAATTCTTTTATGTATGATTGAGTTATCTTTGCAAGTCTCTTCGAATTATCTTTTTGGTTTGGCCAACTAGATTGGTAGTTCTTGCAATGGGAGAAGTGCTTAGCTTTGGGTTCAATCTTGCGGTGTCCTTACTCAGTGACAGAAAGAGTTGCAAGGCACGTATTGTATTGTTGCCATCGAGGATAACAAGATGGGGTTTTTATCATATTGCATGACTTTATCCCTCTACATCATGTCCTCTTGCTTACGGCGTTACTCTATCTTTACTTAATATTCTAGATGCATGCTGGATAGCGGTCGATGAGTGGAGTAATAGTAGTAGATGCAGAATCGTTTCGATCTACTTGTTTTGGACGTGATGCCTATATACATGATCATTGCCTAGATATACTCATAACTATGCTCAATTCTGTCAATTGCTCAACAGTAATTTGTTCACCCATCGTAGAATACTTATGCTCTTAAGAGAAGCCACTAGTGAAACCTATGGCCCCCGGGTCTATTCTCAACATATCAATCTATATCACTTTATTTACTTGCTTTGTTTTTACTTTATCTTTACTTTTTACTTTGCATCTATCTATCAAAAATACCAAAAATATTATCTCTATCAGATCTCACTCTCGTAAGTGACCGTGAAGGGATTGACAACCCCTAAGCGTTGGTTGCGAGTTGCTATCGTTTTGTGTAGGTACGAGGGACTATGCGTGGTCTCCTACTGGATTGATACCTTGGTTCTTAAAAACTGAGGGAAATACTTACGCTACTTTACTGCATCATCCTCTCCTCTTCGGGGAAATCCAACGCAGTGCTCAAGAGGTAGCAAGAAGAATTTCTGGCGCCGTTGCCGGGGAGGCTCACGCAAGCATGTCAACCATACCAAGTACCCATCGCAATCCCTATCTCTCGCATTACATTATTTGCCATTTGCCTCTCGTTTTCCTCTCCCCCACTTCACCCTTGCCTTTTTATTTGCCCTCTCTTTCCCAATCTCCTCCTGTCTTTCCCGTTTGCCTTTTTCCCGTTGCCTTTCTGTTTGCTCGTGTGTTAGTTTGCTTGCTTGTCATTATGTCTAATTCCTTATTCGCTCCTATGTCTCCCGAGTTTGAAGTTCTTCACTTCAAGCAAAGGCAAGGAGAAAACTTAAAAGATGCTTGGTATAGGATGATGGAATCTTATCGTAAGTGCACCCTAGAGGTGAATTTTAGAATTCTTCTTCGTAATTTTTATGTTGGGTTAAATATGACGCATAGACAACTCTTGGATTGCATTGCGAAGGGAAATTTCATCGAGATTGATCCCAGTATTGCACATGAAATTATAGAGGGAATAGTGGGAACACTACCCCAAAAGGGAGGATCTCATCCTACCCAGGGAGAAAGCCAAGTGTTTGAGAAAATTTGCGAAGTAACAAAAATTTTACAAAAATCTCTTGAGCCTCTTAAAAGTGTTAGCGGGAATCTTCACCGCATGAATATGTTGATTACTCTTTGCAATAAGCGGTTGGATTCTTTAGATCTAAAACTTTCCGAATATGAAGGGAAGCGGAAAGAACCTCCTGGACTCGAGCATTACTCCGCTAAAAAAATGAAAATCAAAGATGGCAATACCTAGATCTATCCTTGCTTTTATGCCTAGCTAGGGGCGTTAAACGATAGTGCTTGTTGGCAGGTAACCCAATTTTATTTTGTGTTTTTTTTTGCTTCTGTTTAGGAATAAATAATCCATCCACCTTCTGTTTGGATGTGGTTTTATGTTTTAATTAGTGTCTGTGCCAAGTAGGACCTATAGGATAACCTACGATGATAGTTGATTTGATTCTGCTGAAAACAGAAACTTTGCACGCACGAATTTAGTTATGATAAATCACAGGAACGTGCTTTTGCGTTGATTCTTTTTGCTGCTGATCAATAAACAAATTTTCCAGGACTTCCTATTTTGGTAGAATTTGTAGAGTTCCAGAAGTTTGTGTTAGTTACAGATTGCTACAGACTGTTCTGTTTTTGACAGATTCTGTTTTTCGTGTGTTGTTTGCTTATTTTGATGAATCTATGGCTAGTAAATTAGTTTATAAACCATAGAGAAGTTGGAATACAGTAGGTTTAACACCAATATAAATAAAGAATGAGTTCACTACAGTACCTTGAAGTAGTCTTTTGGTTTCTTTCTCTAACGGAGCTCACGAGATTTCTGTTGAGTTTTGTGTTGTGAAGTTTTCAAGTTTTGGGTGAATTGCTTTGATGGATTATGGAACAAGGAGTGGCAAGAGCCTAAGCTTGGGGATGCCCATGTCACCCCCAATATAATACAAGGACACCAAAAATTCAAAGCTTGGGGATGCCCCGGAAGGCATCCCCTCTTTCATCCACTTCCATCGGTAATTTACTTGGAGCTATATTTTTATTCACCAACATGATATGTGTTTTGCTTGGAGCGTCTTGTATTATTTGTGTCCTTGCTTGTTAGTTTACCACAATCATCCTTGCTGTACACATCTTTTGAGACAGCCATACATGAATTGGAATTTGTTAGAATACTTTATGTGCTTCACTTATATCTTTTGAGCTTGATAGTTTTGCTCATAGTGCTTCACTTTTATCTTTTGAGCATGATAATTTTTGCTCTAGTACTTCACTTAGATCTTTTAGAGAACGGTGGTGGATTTGTTTTAAAGAAACTATTTGATCTCTCATGCTTCACTTAGATTATTTTGAGAGTCTTTAATAGCATGGTAATTTGCTTAATGTTAATATACTTGGTGTTGAAGATATGTGAAACTTTCTTTGAGTGAATTGAATACTAAGATAAGTTTGATGCTTGATAATTGTTTTGAGATATGGAGGTGATAATATCAAAGTCGTGCTAGTTGGGTGATTATGAATTTGAGAAATACTTGTGTTGAAGGTTGCAAATCCCGTAGTATGCACGTATGGTTAAAGTTGTGTAACAAATTTGAAACATGAAGTGTAACTGGCTTGTGCATCCTTATGAGTGGCGGTCGGGGACGAGCGATGGTGTTTTCCTACCAATCTATCCCCCTAGGAGCATGCGCGTAGTACTTGAATTTTTGATGACTTCTAAATTTTTGCAATAATTATATGAGTTCTTTTGACTAATGTTGAGTCCATGGATTATACGCACTCTCACCTTTTCACCTTTGCTAGCCTCTTCGTTACCGTGCATTGCCCTTTCTCACCTTGAGAGTTGGCGCAAACTTCATCGGTGCATCCAAACCCCGTGATACGATATACTCTATCACACATAAACGTCCTTATATCTTCCTCAAAACAGCCACCATACCTACCTATCATGGCATTTCCATAGCCATTCCGAGATATATTGCCATGCAACTTCCACCATCATCATCATGACATACATTACTTTTGTCATATTGCCATTGCATGATCTTGTAGTTGACATCGTATTTGTGGCAAAGCCACCATGCATTATTTTCCATACATGTCACTCTTGATTCATTGCACCATCCTGGTACACCGCCGGAGGCATTCATATAGAGTCATATCTTGTTCTAAGTTTCGAGTTGTAATCCTTGTGTTGTAATCAATAGAAGTGTGATGATCATCATTATTAGAGCATTTCCCAAAAAAAAAGAAAGGCCAAAAAAATAGAAGGCCCAAAAAAAAGGGCAATGCGACTATCTCTTTTTCCACACTTGTGCTTCAAAGTAGCACCTTGTTCTTCATGTAGTGAGTCTCATATATTGTGCTTCAAAGTAGCACCTTGTTCCTCATGTAGTGAGTCTCATAAGTTGTCTTTTTTATACTAGTGAGAATTTTTCATTATAGAACTTGGCTTGTATATTCCTACGATGGGCTTCCTCAAATGCCCTAGGTCTTCGTGAGCAAGCAAGTTGGATGCACACCCACTAGTTTTCTTTTGTTGAGCATTCATAGCTCTAGTGCATCCATTGCATGGCAATCCCTACTCACTCACATCGATATCTATTGATGGGCATCTCCATAGCCCGTTGATACGCCTAGTTGATGTGAGTCTTTCTCTTTTTTGTCTTCTCCACACAATCCCCATCATCATATTCTATTCCACCCATAGTGTTATATCCATGGCTCACGCTCATGTATTGCGTGAAGGTTGAAAAAGTTTGAGATTATTTAAGTATGAAACAATTGCTTGGCTTGTCATCGGGGGTATAGAAGTTGGGAACATCTTTGTGTGACGAAAATGAAGCATAGCCTGACTTTCTTTCGCCATGTTATTTTGAGAAGACATGATTGCTTTGATTAGTATGCTTGAAGTATTATTATTTTTGTGTAAATATGAACTTTTGTCTTGAATCTTTCGGATCTGAATATTCATATCACAATTAAGAAGATTTACATTGAAATTATGCCAAAGTATCACTCCGCATCAAAAATTCTTTTTTTATCATTTACCTACTCGAGGACGAGCAGGAATTAAGGTTGGGGATGCCTGATACGTCTCCAACGTATCTATAATTTTTGATTGCTCCATGCCACTTTATCTACTGTTTTGGACTATACTGGGCTTTATTTTCCACTTTTATATTACTTTTGGGACTAACCTATTAACCGGAGGCCCAGCCCAGAATTGTTGTTTTTTTCCTTTTTCAGTATTTCGAAGAAACAGAATATCAAACGGAGTCCAAACGCAATGAAACCTTCGGGATCGTGATTTTCCAACCGAACGTGATCCAGGAGACTTGGACCCTACTCCAAGAAGTCTCCGAGGAGGTCACGGGGGTGGAGGGCGCCCTCCC
>NC_041391.1:715583521-715596291 GCF_002162155.2 Triticum dicoccoides | reverse complement strand
AATTAGAGCTCCACCGACGTACTCCTTCCTCCTATATATACCTACGTATCCCTGAACGATCAGAACAGGAGCCAAAAACCTAATTCCACCGCCGCAACCTTCTGTATCCACGAGATCTCATCTTGGGGCCTGTTCCGGAGCTCCACCGGAGGGGGCATCCACCACGGAGGGCTTCTACATCATCACCTTAGCCCCTCCGATGAAGTGTGAGTAGTTTACTTCAGACCTTCGGGTCCATAGCTAGTAGCTAGATGGCTTCTTCTCTCTTTTTGGATCTCAATACAATGTTCTCCCCCTCTCTCAGGAGATCTATTCGATGTAATCTTCTTTTTGCGGTGTGTTTGTTGAGACCGATGAATTATGGGTTTATGATCCAGTATTATCTATGGAAAATATTTGATTCTTCTCTTAATTCATTTATGTATGATTGAGTTATCTTTGCAAGTCCGTTCGAATTATCTTTTTGGTTTGGCCAACTAGATTGGTAGTTCTTGCAATGGGAGAAGTGCTTAGCTTTGGGTTCAATCTTGCGGTGTCCTTACTCAGTGACAAAGAGTTGCAAGGCACGTATTGTATTGTTGTCATCGAGGATAACAAGATGGGGTTTTTATCATATTGCATGAATTTATCCCTCTACATCATGTCATCTTGCTTACGGCGTTACTCTGTTTTTACTTAATACTCTAGATGCATGCTGGATAGCGGTCGATGAGTGGATTAATAGTAGTAGATGCAGAATCGTTTCGATCTACTTGTTTTGGACGTGATGCCTATATACATGATCATTGCCTAGATATACTCATAACTATGCTCAGTTCTGTCAATTGCTCAACAGTAATTTGTTCACCCACCGTAGAATACTTATGCTCTTGAGAGAAGCCACTAGTGAAACCTATGGCCCCCGGGTCTATTCTCATCATATCAATCTATATCACTTTATTTACTTGCTTTGTTTTTACTTTACCTTTACTTTTTTACTTTGCATCTATCTATCACAAATACCAAAAATATCATCTCTACCAGATCTCACTCTCGTAAGTGTCCGTGAAGGGATTGACAACCCCTAAGCGTTGGTTGTGAGTTGCTATCGTTTTGTGTAGGTACGAGGGACTTGTGCGTGGTCTCCTACTGGATTGATACCTTGGTTCTCAAAAACTGAGGGAAATACTTACGCTACTTTACTGCATCATCCTCTCCTCTTTGGGGAAATCCAACGCAGTGCTCAAGAGGTAGCATTTTTTACATGAGGCACATTCAAGTTAATCAAATTAGTATTGAAAAAAAAGAGAAAATAAATTAAATAGGGAAAATTAGTACAAATCTATGCTACGTCCACGGATCGGCAGTGCCCTGGATCGTTGACGTGTCATAGGCGTGGATCGATGACGTGGCAGAGGCCATGGGCCAGGCCTGTGCCGGTGCCGGCAAGAGATCCTGTTCTTGTTGGGCAAGGGATTTTCTAGCTAGAAAAACAAGCGGCGGATTCGATGGCATACCTATGCCACCCCACGGACCGACGAGTGGCTCGGAACGATGACGTGGCAGAACACATGGATCGATGACGTCGGCAAAGCTATGTCGACGGCCCCCGTTAGCTTCGTCGGCATAGGCCTCACGCCGTCAAACGGTCGTCGCCGCCCGGTTTGCCGTGCCCATATATATGCCGACGGCCCATCCTATGCCAACGGCCACCGTAGGCATATGGCCATCGATGCCGAGAGCCGAGCTATGCCAACGGCCCCCGTCGGCATAGATGGATATACGCCGACAGCTTGTCTACGCCGACGGCTTGTCTACGCCTACGGCTTGACCTAGGCCGTCGGGATATCTCCATATATGCCGACGGGGGCCATCAGCATAGATCAAGTCGTCGGCAGAGGCATTTATTCTGGTAGTGAGCTAGCTACCTCATGCACTGCTAAGCAGGATGACGTTCCAAAGCTCGATCATCACAACTTCTTTTTTTGAGAAAATTTCCGATCTATTCATCAACTGTCAAGTTAATACAAAGAACACTAGAAGTAAAATTTTCATCCAGGCACTAGAGCGAGCCGAAGGCGTGACACCGTCATCGTCCCTACCTCGTCGGAGATGGGCAACCATGGTTATAGTAGACAGTCGGAAAGTCGTCGCGCTAAGCCCCATAGGAACAGCGCACCGGAACAACAACCGCCACTGATGAAAGGAAGCATAGATCGGAAGAATCCAACATGTAGACACATAGACGTAGACGAGCGAAGACCGGGTCCAGCCGGATCCACCGATGACAAATGCCGACCGGATCCCACGAGATCCGTCGGAGACAAACCTCCACATGGCTTCTGACAACACTTGAAACATCACCAGGACAGGGGCTAGGCAGGGAGGAGCTTATTCCATCTTCAACAAGCCGCCACCGCGCTCGTCTTCTTGAGGTTGGCATAAACCCTAACGAAACTCAAAAAAGGACCTAAAAATAAAGCCCTCCCGCCGGCAAAGGCGGGGATCCATCGCGCCTGCATGGTCCAAAGACCATAGGACACAAAGGCCACGGTGCTGTCAGAGAGGGGTAGAGACCTTAGATGAGAGTTCATACGAGGGCAGGAGGGAAGGGGATGATTCATCACAGCTTCAACTACGAGCAACAGGCCGCTTAAATGTTAATGGACCAAGAATTACTAGAGTATGCAGGCTTGGCTTGGGCTGAACTGTGTAAACTCCATTTCAGTTTTGCTTTTCTCAAATTATTTCATGAATCTCTGCTTCTTAGGATTGATTGCGCAACTCTCAATTCAACGGGACTACGGGGGTGTCAGGGATTTTCCCAAATTTACAGGGACTTCTGTTTGTATGAGTTTACCTTATAATCCACCAATGCAGAAATAATTTTTACCAGCTATAGGATGATTCAATTAAACAAGCAGGACGAGGTTTGCTAAGCAGGAATTACGTGAGGGTAGAAATTATTGGTATTGTACGGTGTTGATTTGTGTGGTGGGCGTGCTGCAAAGGAAGAGGGTAGATTCATGATGCCTCGCTCGTCTTATAGTGTGGTCGTATTCAAGCTAGCTGGGCAGGTTCCGCTTGCTCGACAAAGACAGGAGTTGACGATTCTTTGCTGTGCACTTGAGGCAACCACGAAGAGAGGCTAAGCCACATACATATTATCTTATATATATTGAAAGAAGTGAATACAAAGGATCGATGCATGTTGGATCATGACAGAGTTTTTTGTTCCGATTCAGAAGAACTTCACTGCTTTTACAGTTTGTGCACCAAAGAGCAGTGGCAGGCCGCATAGGTCACTGCTAACTATCTTCTTTTTTCCATTTAGCCTGAATTAGCATAGTCGATCGATGATCTATAGGAGTGACTAATTAATTATACTTAATTCTTTTCATCAAAATCATGAGCTATACGTAGTACTACAAAGAAGTAGCTGTGCTAGCTAGCTGCCAAAGACTTGCTTGCCACCAACAACAATTAGTAGCTGCGATGGATATATAGTGACTACTCTACTGTAGTTTGTATAGATTCAGTTTCCTTCATGGCATCGGTCTAGCTAGCTGCCAAAGACTTGTTTAGGTACGGTGTTGATTTGTGTGGTGGGCGTGCTACAACTGCAAAGGAAGAGGCCTAGCTAGCTTCATGATGCTTCGCTCGTCTTATAGGGTGGTCGTATTCAAGCTAGCTGGGCACGTTTCGCTTGCTCGACAAAGACATGATTTGACGATTCTTTGCCGTGCACTTCAGGCAACCACCAAGAGGCTAAGCCACATACATATTATCTTATATATAGAATAAAAAAGTGAATACAAAAGATGTTGGGAATAAGCCGAGGCGAGCCCGGGGCGCGGCGAGCGCGTGCGTGCGCACGGTGGACGTGTCGGGCTCGAGCCGGAGCAGGCCAGGGTGCGTGTGTGTGCGCCCAGGCGTAGGTGTGTGTGTGTGTGTGTGCGGGTCAGCGCGTGTGTGCGCGTGGCTGCATGGGCCGTAGCGAGGTTGGGGGGAGTGGACCGCGTCAGGTGCGCAGCGTGGCCGCGGCGATCGCGTTCGGGCGCGATCGGAGCGCGCGAGCCAGAGCGCTGCGGGGCGTGGCGAGTGGCGAGTGGGCACGTTCGAGCGTGGCCCGGCATGTCGGAGCTCGCGGGCATAAAAGCCACTCCATCCCTGTGTAATCGTGGAGGCATTTCAAGTTCGTGCTCGAGGAGAAATACAGGAAAATCCGTTCGTGCGGGAGGGCATTCGAGCGCCGGCAAAACCTCTGTGTTCGTCTTCCTCCCCTCAGGTCGTGTCTCCGGTGATCACCGTCGTGTGCCGCAGGCCGTTGCACCAACATTTGGTATCAGAGCCAGGCGACGAGGCGCGGTGAAGGAGCTCGCCGGAGTTCATGGCGTTGGTTCCACATGGCGGCGGCGGCGCGAGCGGATCGGTGTCGATGAACATGCCGATGCTCTCGTCGGAGAACTACACCGTGTGGGCGATCAAGGCGCAGGCAATGCTTGATGCCCACACGCTGTGGGAGGCGGTGGCGCCGGCGAATGACGCGGCGGTCAACGCGAAAAAGTGCAAGACGGCGCGGGCGCTGCTCCCATCGGGGCTGCCGGAGGATGTCTTGCTGCAGGTGGCGGCGAAGCCTATGGCGAAGGAGGTATGGGACTCCCTCAAAGTTCGCTTCGTCGGCGCCGAACGGGTGCGCGCGGCGAGGAGGGCGACGCTGCGCGGCGAGCTGGACCGGCTGAGGATGGAGGACGGCGAGTCTCTGGACGTCTACGCCGGCAGGCTGGCGGGGATGACGGCGAGGTTCGCGGGCCTGGGAGAGACGCTGAGCGACACCGAGCTGGTGAAGAAGCTCATGGACACGGTGCCGGACCGTCTCTTCCCAGTGGTCGCCGGAATCGAGCAGTTCTGCAAGCTCGAGGAGCTCACCTACGACGAGGTGCTCGGGCGGCTGCGCGCGTTTGACGAGCGTGTGCGGCGCCGCGGGCAGAGCGGCAGCGAGCGGGCGGACGGGCAGCTGTTGTACACGGCGGCGCAGTGGCGAGCGCGGGAGCGACGCAAAGGGGGAGCACGGGACGACGACGACGACGCACGCAGCGTGGCGACGCGGGACGGCGGCAACAGGCGTGGCCGCTGCTATAAGTGCGGCGAACACGGTCACTTCAAGCGGGGCTGCCCGGAGCTGCGGAAGGCGCCGGCGGCGGAGCGGGCGCTGCTGGGGGACGCCGAAGTCGAGGACAACGGTCTCCTCTAGGCCACGGCTTAGGGGAAGAGTGTTGGGAATAAGCCGAGGCGAGCCCGGGGCGCGGCGAGCGCGTGCGTGCGCACGGTGGACGTGTCGGGCTCGAGCCGGAGCAGGCCAGGGTGCGTGTGTGTGCGCCCAGGCGTAGGTGTGTGTGTGTGTGTGTGTGTGTGTGTGTGCGGGTCAGCGCGTGTGTGCGCGTGGCTGCATGGGCCGTAGCGAGGTTGGGGGGAGTGATGGAGTCATGTACCTAGGGTAGGGTCACAGACCTAATCTAAGTACCCTGCCCAAAGACACCCTTAGAAGAGGTCACCTTCCAGTCGACCAACGAGAGACTCACTCGACTGACTTGAAGGACTCGACCACGAAGACTCACTCGACCACCAGAAGGTCAAGAGGCACTCTGCACTGCAACGGCCTGTAATTAAGTACACTTTATGATAGTAAAGACACTTTATGTGGGGCGTTACGGACTTAACTCGCCTTAAACCCTCTCCTACGTGGGCTGGCTGGGGTCCTGGCGCACTCTATATAAGCCACCCCCCTCCACAGGTAGAGGGGTTCGGCACCTTGTAATTCATATACACATAATCCACTCGATCGCCTCCGGGCTCCGAGACGTAGGGCTTTTACTTCTTCCGAGAAGGGCCTGAACTCGTACATCCCTTGTGTTTACAACCTCTCCATAGCTAGGACCTTGCCTCTCCATACCTACCCCCCACTCTACTGTCAGGCTTAGAACCACGACAGTTGGCGCCCACCGTGGGGCCGGTGTTTTAGCAATTTTGTGGAGAAGTTGCGATTCTTCCGAGTACTTTCATCATGGTGGCTGCTGGAGTTTTGGTCGAGGGTCGAGAGATCCGTCTTGGCGCTCTCACCTTCATTGCCGACGACTCCGCCTGGCTCCAGGAGGCTCCACTCGACGTTGATGCGCTCCCCGTCCGCGGCGCGACGCATTTTCGCGCATGTGTCCGCGGCGTTCTGCTGCGGCAACCGTCGACCTCGTATCAGTCGACTCCCCCATCGGCCACCCTCCCGGTCTTCCGCCAGCGCAAGCGCTCGGGCCGGTCGAGGCTTCAGCGGTGGGTGAGGCACGCGGTGGCTCGCCAGTCGGCCACCACCCAAGTTGCGGCAATCGAGCCCGATGAATCCCTCTACGGCCTGTTCGATCTGTCGACTGGCTCCGTAGAGACTGCATCCGAGTGTGATAGCGGTGATCCAGCGGCGGAAGTCCTGATGGTCGACGGGCCCCGCAGTCCCCCTGGCTTCGCCCGTGATGGTGGAGCAGGAGACGGAGGCGACCCCGCATGAGACCACGAAGAGTACCAGCCCGAGCCACTCGACTCTCTGCAAAGAGAGGAACTTCGCCACAGGAACGTGGATGCCCTGCGAACTCCCATCGCAGGAGAAACCCCCGAGGCTCGCGCCTTGGAGGAGGCACGTTTGGCCAATTTGGCCGAACGCACTCGACTGGAGAATCTTCAGCGAGCACTCGACGAGCGCGCACGGCAACGAGTTCCCGACACCAGTCGACGTCAACTCTTCCCACCGACTCAGGTATATCGAACCCCAGTCCAGAATTTAGCAGCTGCGACCCGTATAGCAGAGTCCATCCAGCCTTCTCAGTCGGAAGCAGGCAGAGGCTTGATGCAGATCAGGGATCTGCTCCGGGCAGTAGGAGATCAGAATTCGGCCGTGTCACAGTCGCGCAACAGAATTCACAGTCGATCCGTTGCTGCGAATACGGTTCAGTCAGCTCACAGCCCCAGATCGCCTCCGCGGCGTGAAGGGCGCGAGAATCGGCGAGACCAATATGGTGACCGACTCGACCGAGATGATAGGCGTCGAGTGCCCAATTCCCCTCCGAGGGGTGGGTCTTACACTCCTCGGCAGCAAGATGACAGGCGTCAGCCCAGTGCGGGGCGAAGAGTTCCAGTCGACCCCCGAGAACCAGGCTTCAACGCGCGATCCATTATCGTGCAAGGTTTGGTCGACCGGAACAGAGCCCATCGAGGTGGACTCAACAGAGATGCGCCCACAAGCAGTCGAGTGCATGTTTCTGGTCCTGAATGTTTCAGCAGAGCTATCAGAGCCGCAGTTATCCCTCCCAATTTCAGGTTGGCAACAGGAGTCAGCAAGTTCACTGGTGAGTCTAAGCCTGAAACTTGGCTTGAGGACTACCGAGTGGCAGTTCAGATTGGTGGTGGAAACGACGAGGTGGCCATGAAGCATTTGCCTCTCATGCTGGAAGGTTCTGCCAGGGCATGGTTGACTCAATTACCTCCCAGCAGCATTTACACTTGGGAAGATCTGTCCCGAGTGTTCATCAGAACGTTTGAAGGAACTTGCAAGCGACCGGCTGGATTAACAGAGCTACAAGTCTGCGTGCAGAAGACCAATGAGACTCTCAGAGAGTATATTCAGAGATGGATCACTTTGCACCATACTGTGGAGAATGTGTCTGATCATCAAGCAGTCTGCGCCTTCAAGGATGGTGTCAAGAACAGAGAATTAAGTTTGAAATTTGGTCGAACCGGTGACATGACCTTGAGTCGGATGATGGAGATTGCTACCAAGTACGCCAACGGCGAAGAAGAAGACCGACTCCGAAGCAGCAAGCACAAGCCGAGCCAGTCGGAAAAGGGAAACACCAGTTGGAAACAGAAGCGGAAGGCTGAACCGGCAGCTCCTGGAGAGGCTCTGGCCGTGACTCAAGGAAAGTTTAAAGGGAAACCAAAAGGATCCTGGAACCCTAAGAAGGTGAAGGATAAAGAAGGGAACGACGTGATGGATATGCCGTGTCACATCCACACGAAGAAAGACGAAGAGGGGAATATCATCTACCCGAAGCATACCACTCGCCAATGTCGACTCCTGATCCAGCAGTTTCAGGGAAAACAGTCTAAGGACAAGGAGAAGGAGTCGGACAAGGCCGAAGACAAGAAGGACAGTGAGGAAGGATATCCGCATATCAACTCCACTCTGATGATCTTTGCAGATGTGGAAAGCAAGAGTCGATTGAAAGTCATTAACCGAGAGGTGAACATGGTTGCCCCAGCAAAAGCAAATTATCTGAAATGGTCCCAAATACCCATCACATTCGACCAATCTGATCACCCGACTCATATTGCCACCCCTGGGGGGCAAGCTTTGGTGGTCGATCCAGTTGTCGAAGGCACTCGACTGACAAAAGTGCTGATGGACGGTGGAAGCGGGCTGAATTTGTTGTATGCAGACACACTGAAAGGAATGGGCATTCCGATGTCCCGACTGAGCACCAGTAACATGAGCTTTCATGGAGTTATACCAGGGAAGAAAGCCGAGTCACTCGGCCAAATAGCTCTGGACGTGGTGTTTGGTGATTCGAAACATTTTCGCAAAGAAAAGTTGACGTTTGAGGTCGTGGATTTTCAGAGTGCATATCATGCCATTTTGGGGAGACCAGCTTACGCACGGTTCATGGCTCGACCATGTTACGTGTACCTCAAATTGAAGATGCCCGGCCCCAAAGGAGTGATCACTGTCACCGGTGATCGGAAAAAGGCAGAAGAGTGCTTTTAGAAGGGCTCAAAGATTGCCGATTCCCAGGTGACAGCGGTCGAATTCAAAGAATACAAGCAAAATGCAGATCCGAGTGATTTGCTGCGATCCAAGAAACCCGCCACAGAGTCTGCATTTCAGTCGTCCGGTGAGACGAAGCCTGTTCACATTCACCCGACCGACCCCGATGCAGCTCCGACCCACATCTCCACAACACTCGACCCGAAATAGGAAGAAGCGCTCATCCAGTTCCTCCGTGAGAACTGGGACATTTTTGCATGGAAGCCCGCTGACATGCCAGGTGTTCCCAGGGGACTGGCTGAGCATCGCCTAAGAGTCGACTCATCTGCAAAACCAGTCAAAGAGCATCTTCGGCGATCCGCCGTCCAGAAGAGAAAAGCCATTGGTGAGGAAGTGGCTCGACTGTTGGCGGCAGGATTTATCCGAGAGATATACCACTCCGAGTGGCTCGCTAATGTCGTCATGGTTCCTAAGGACAAATCGCTCCGAATGTGCATTGATTTCAAGCACATCAACCGGGCCTGCCCGAAAGATCATTTTCCTCTCCCTCGCATAGATCAAATTGTTGACTCGACCGCGGGATGCGAGAGATTATCTTTTCTAGATGCCTATTCCGGGTACCACCAGATCCGTCTGTACGGACCCGACGAGGTAAAAACAGCTTTCATCACTCCATTCGGGTGCTTCTGCTATATCACCATGCCGTTTGGCCTCAAGAATGCTGGAGCCACATTTATGCGAATGATTCAGAAGTGTCTACTCACTCAGATCAGTCGGAATGTGGAAGCGTATATGGATGATATCGTCGTCAAGTCACGAAAAGGTTCCGACCTGCTCGCTGACCTTGCCGAAACATTTGCCAACCTTAGAAGGTATGATATCAAGCTCAATCCATCAAAGTGCACATTCGGAGTTCCTGGTGGCAAGTTACTCGGTTTTCTCGTTTCCGAACGAGGAATCGACGCTAATCCAGAGAAGATTGGCACTATTCTCCGAATGAAACGCCCTGTGCGAGTGCACGATGTCCAGAAGCTTACTGGATGCTTGGCCGCATTAAGTCGATTCATCTCACGACTCGGTGAAAAGGCATTGCCTCTTTACCGACTGATGAAGAAGGCAGACAAGTTCGAGTGGACTCCAGAAGCTGATGCAGCGTTTGCCGAGCTAAAAACTCTGCTCTCCACCCAGCCGGTGCTTGCTGCTCCAATCAGCAAAGAGCCTTTGTTGCTCTATATCGCAGCCACAGGACAAGTCGTCAGTATTGTGCTTACGGTCGAGCGGGAAGAAGAAGGAAAAGCTCTCAAAGTTCAGCGCCCAGTGTATTATTTGTCTGAAGTCTTGACTCCATCCAAGCAGAGATATCCTCATTATCAGAAGCTTGTGTATGGAATATACATGACCACAAAGAAGGTTGCTCATTATTTCTCTGATCATTCCATCACAGTCGTCAGCGACGCTCCATTATCAGAGATTTTGCACAACAGAGATGCAACTGGTCGAGTGGCTAAATGGGCGATTGAACTTCTTCCCCTTGATATCAAGTTTGAGGCAAAGAAAGCCATTAAGTCCCAGGCAATAGCAGATTTCCTCGCCGAATGGATTGAACAGCAGCAGCCGACTGAAGTTCACTCGGAGCATTGGACCATGTTCTTTTATGGCTCTAAGATGTTGAATGGATCCGGTGCTGGGGTTGTCCTGGTTTCCCCCAGAGGAGATAAGCTCAGATATGTGCTCCAGATTCACTTTGATTCCTCCAACAATGAGGCAGAATATGAGGCCCTCTTATATGGGTTGCGCATGGCCATTTCACTCGGCGTCCGTCGCCTGATGGTCTATGGCGACTCGGATTTAGTGGTCAACCAAGTGATGAAGGAGTGGGACGTGAGAAGCCCAGCCATGACTGGATACTGCAGTGCAGTGAGGAAGCTGGAAAAGAAGTTCGAGGGGTTGGAGCTCCATCATGTACCCCGACTGAAAAATCAAGCAGCTGATGATCTCGCAAAGATAGGTTCCAAGAGAGAAGCCATTCCGAGTGGTGTGTTCTTGGAGCATATACACACTCCGTCAGTCAAAGAAGATCCTTTCACCGAAGAAGCTCCACAGCCAAAGAGTGCCACGGATCCGACTGAGGTTGAAGTCCCAGCAGTGGTCGACTTGATCATGGAGGTCTTGGTGGTCATTCCCGACTGGACAGTTCCATATATCGCGTATATCCTGAGAAAAGAGCTTTCGGAGGATGAGGAAGAGGCTCGACAGATCGTCCGTCGATCTAAGGCCTTTACCGTAATCAAAGGACAATTATACAGAGAAAGCGTGACTGGAGTTGGTCAGAAGTGCATAACACCAGAAGAAGGTCGACTCATCCTCAATGATATCCACTCAGGGACCTGTGGTCATCATGCGTCCTCTCGGACCATCGTGGCCAAAGCATACCGAGCCAGATTTTACTGGCCAAAGGCGAATGAGATGGCAAAGGAGATAGTGGATAAGTGCGAGGGATGTCAGTTCTACTCGAATATGTCGCACAAGCCTGCATCAGCCCTGAAGACCATTCCACTCGTCTGGCCTTTCGCCGTGTGGGGGTTGGACATGGTCGGTCCTTTGAGAACAGGGCGAAGTGGCTTCACGCATGTACTGGTGGCAGTCGACAAGTTCACCAAGTGGATTGAGGCTAAACCAATCAAGAACCTTGACACCGGTACTGCCGTTAGCTTCATCAGGGAACTAATATTCAGATATGGAGTCCCGCGCAGCATCATTACGGATAATGGGTCGAACTTTGACTCGGAGGAATTCAGAGATTTCTGTAACTCTCAAGGCATACGGGTCGACTACGCTTCAGTCGCTCATCCGCAGTCGAATGGGCAAGCAGAGCGAGCCAATGGCCTGATTCTCAAGGGATTGAAACCCCGACTGATGCGTGATCTCAAGCATGCAGCTGGAGCTTGGGTCGACGAACTTCCCTCAGTGCTTTGGGGACTGCGGACCACACCTAATCGGTCGACCGGAAGAACTCCATTCTTCTTGGTCTACGGAGCTGAAGCAGTCTTGCCGAGTGATCTTCTCCACAATGCTCCTCGAGTTGAAATCTACAACGAAGCAGAAGCTGAACAAGCGCGGCAGGACGCAGTCGACCTTTTAGAGGAAGAAAGGGAGATGGCTCTGATCCGGTCGACCATCTACCAACAAGATTTGCGTCGTTTCCACGCCAGAAATGTGAGAGGTCGAGCCTTCCAGGAAGGAGATTTGGTTCTCCGAGTGGATCAGCACAAACCACACAAGCTTGCTCCTTCTTGGGAAGGTCCCTTCATCGTCACCAAGGTTCTCCACAACGGGGCGTACCGTCTTTACAACGTCGAGCATAATATCGACGAGCCCCGAGCTTGGAACGCGGAACTACTCTGCCCATTTTACACTTAAGGTTTATCACTCGGATGAGTTGCAATAAAGTACTTCTGTAGTTCATGGACCTCAAAATAATAGTGTCATAGTTCTTCCATAATTTTTGTCACTTTTTATTCCAATAAAATTTCCCCTCAGTGGGTGACTTAGCCGCGAATCCGTTTCGCCTAAGTTTGTAAAAAAATCCTACCGAGTGGTGAGCCAGACTCCCACTCGGAGGCTTAGCTGCGAATCCGTTTTCGCCTAAGTTATCAGAAATCCTACCGAGTGGTAAGCCAGACTTCCACTCAGGGGCTTAGCTGCAGTCCAAGAACTCGCCTAAGTTATCAGAAATCCTACCGAGTGGTAAGCCAGACTTCCACTCGGGGGCTTAGCTGCAGTCCAAGAACTCGCCTAAGTTATCAAAATCCTTCCGAGTGAAGAGCAAACCTCCCACTCGGGGGCTTAGCTGCAGCCCAGTGCTCGTCTCAGTTATCAAAATCCTACCGAGTGAAGAGCAAACCTCTCACTCGGAGGCTTAGCTGCAGTCCAAGTACTCGCCTAAGTTATAAAAATCCTACCGAGTGAAGAGCAAACCTCTCACTCG
>NC_041391.1:715582693-715583403 GCF_002162155.2 Triticum dicoccoides | reverse complement strand
AGTTATAAAAATCCTTCCGAGTGAAGAGCAAACCTCTCACTCGGGGGCTTAGCTGCAGTCCAAGCACTCGCCTAAGTTATAAAAATCCTTCCGAGTGAAGAGCAAACCTCTCACTCGGGGGCTTAGCTGCAGCCCAGTGCTCGCCTAAGTTATCAAAATCCTACCGAGTGAAGAGCAAACCTCTCACTCGGAGGCTTAGCTGCAGTCCAAGTACTCGCCTAAGTTATAAAAATCCTACCGAGTGATAAGCCGGACTTCCACTCGGAGGCTTAGCCGCAGCCCAGTGCTCGCCTAAGTGGACTAAGGAATAAGTCGATTGCAGTAAAGGCGCCCTGCTTTGAACCTGCAAAAGACATTTCGAGCCAAAAGCAATCATATTCAAGCACCAAATTCAAGTTCGAATCGATATCTAAAGGAACCGAAAGTGCTCAGGCGTTAAGCCCGTTAAGGTTTATCGGTTACAATTCCACTCGGCATACCGAGGCAAATTTAAAGCGTCGAGCTTAGAAGAAGTTTTTTACCCCTCCTGTGGAGGGCTGGAAGGTGCAACAAACTCATCAAGATCAATTCCGTCTGCGATCCGAGTGGCAGCCGCAAGGAAAGTTTCCATAAAGGACCTGAAGTCGTGTTTCTTGGTGTTGGCCACCCGGAGGGCCGCCAGCTTCTCTTCTCGCGCATCTTTGCAGTGGACTCGGGCCAGACACAGAGCA
>NC_041391.1:715548414-715582683 GCF_002162155.2 Triticum dicoccoides | reverse complement strand
CTCGCCTAAGTTATCAAAATCCTACCGAGTGTAGAGCAAACCTCTCACTCGGAGGCTTAGCTGCAGTCCAAGTACTCGCCTAAGTTATAAAATCCTACCGAGTGAAGAGCAAACCTCTCACTCGGGGGCTTAGCTGCAGCCCAGTGCTAGCCTAAGTTATCAAAATCCTTCCGAGTGAAGAGCAAACCTCTCACTCGGGGGCTTAGCTGCAGCCCAGTGCTAGCCTAAGTTATCAAAATCCTACCGAGTGAAGGGCAAACCTCTCACTCGGGGGCTTAGCTGCAGTCCAAGTACTCGCCTAAGTTATAAAAATCCTACCGAGTGGTAAGCCAGACTTCCACTCGGAGGCTTAGCCGCAGCCCAGTGCTCGCCTAAGTGGACTAAGGAATAAGTCGATTGCAGTAAAGGCGCCCTGCTTTGAACCTGCAAAAGACATTTCGAGCCAAAAGCAATCATATTCAAGCACCAAATTCAAGTTCGAATCGATATCTAAAGGAACCGAAAGTGCTCAGGCGCTAAGCCCGTTAAGGTTTATCGGTTACAATTCCACTCGGCATACCGAGGCAAATTTAAAGCGTCGAGCTTACAAGAAGTTTTTTACCCCTCCTGTGGAGGGCTGGAAGGTGCAACAAACTCATCAAGATCAATTCCGTCTGCGATCCGAGTGGCAGCCGCAAGGAAAGTTTCCATAAAGGACCTGAAGTCGTCTTTCTTGGTGTTGGCCACCCGGAGGGCCGCCAGCTTCTCTTCTCGCGCATCTTTGCAGTGGACTCGGGCCAGACACAGAGCAACATCTGCACCGCACCGAGCCGAGGATTGTGTTCAAGCGAGCCATCAGCGACTCAAGGTCATTCTGAAGTGTCTCCCCGGGCCAGAGCGTTGAGTCGATGCGATATGTGGCGACCTTCAGCCTTGCAAGATAGTCCACGGCAGCTGCAACACGGGACTCCAGTCGGAAAACATTCATGGCAACTTCGTCGTTCACCGGAGAATTGACGGGGTCGAGGTTTGGTTCCAGCCGGCTAGTTTCTTCTTCAAAGTTTTGACAAAATTCTGCAAGGACGATCACCGAGTCAAGGTGATGGTCGAATGGAAAAACCACGATTGGAAATAATTGCCTAGCATAGAGGTTTACCTTCAAGCATAAGAAACAGCTTCTTGGTAAGACCACTCAGGAAGGCCTCCAGATCATTTTTCTTCCCAGTCAACTTACTGACTTGGTCGGTCAGGGCAGCTTTATCAGTTTTCAGTCGACTGACCTCCTTGTTGGCGATCCCAAGAGCAGCTTTCAGATTGGTATTGTCTTGTTCAAGCTTGGTGACTGAAGCTAACTTCTCGTCAGCAAGCTTGATCTTCTCAGCTAGTTCAAGGTCTTTCTTCTGTTGGGCCTCCCTTACCTTACCTGCAAGTTACAGCAAGATCAGATTTTGAAACAAACAAAGGGAAAAGCAGTCGTCAAGGTCTCACCAAACATACCTTCGGTCTCCTCCTTTGCCTTCATCAGTTTCTCCTGAACCAGCTTCAAGTTCAGCTCGAGCTGAGTGTGCTTGTTTTCCAGCTCAGAGTAGCGAGCCACAAGATCATAGGAGTTCTACGAAGAACCAATCGACTAGATGTCAAATATAATTCACTTCTGAGTGAAAAAGGAAAAATCACACGTTTCTAAGACTACAGCCGAATACAAGCATTCGACCGTAGTCTCGGGGACTACACCCAGTGGGTGCACTCAGCGTGCCCCCACCAATCCTATTGAAGATAGAGTCGACCAGTCGACCTCAAAAAAAAAGAGAAGAGAGATGTATTCTTTAAGACTGTAATCGACTGCAAGCAGTCGACCACAGTCCCGGGGACTACACCCAGTGGGTGCACTCAGCGTGCCCCCACCGGTTTGCGAAATCCATTCGACATAGTCGAATGACGGAAAGCCTGAAATTATAAAGCCTAAGGCCGACTGCCAGCAGTCGACCTTAGCCTTGGGGACTACACCCAGTGGGTGCACTCAGCGTGCCCCCACTAATCCTATTGAAGACAGAGTCGACCAGTCGACCCGTTTTTGCGATATCCAGTCGCCATAGTCGAATGACGCAAAGACTGAAATTATAAAGCCTAAGGCCGACTGCCAGCAGTCGACCTTAGCCTTGGGGACTACACCCAGCGGATGCACTCAGCGTGCCCCCGCTAACACGGAGTCTGAATCGACACACCCACTGGGTGACTACTATAAATTCTAGAAAGAAAAGTTTTTGATAGCATATCCTAACAGAACAGGCGGTGGTCGACTGACCTGAACATTGCTTTGAAGGGCGGAACTGGCGTCGTAAGCTGCCTGGCTCGCATCCCGGATGGTCCTTAACTGCTCCATCATGATCCCTGCCTGGCGTATCGCCTCCTTCGCGGCGCCAGCTTGGTCCTCTGGAACGTGGTGCGTCGTGAAGAGGGAGGGCTGCTGAGCACTCGTCAGTGGATCTGCGAAGGACACAGTGTGTCGAGTGGTGTTCTCTTCCTCCGCAATCAGAGTCTCAGGCGCCGTCACATCCTGGGGCACCCTGCTGGCAGACGCTTTCCTACTCCTTCTGCGCTTCAGCGGTTCCTCATCCTCATCATCATCAGGGAGAGTGATAACAACATTGGGTGGAGCTATAGAGAAGAATCAGGATTAGAGATCATGAGTCAGTCGACTAAAAACGGCGTTAAGAATATAGTACCTGGTTTTGAGGTTGCTGCATCCTCCATCTCATGGTCATCAGCCCGGGCTGAGGTCTCAGAAGTAGCAGCACTGCAACTCCAAAGAATCAGTCGACTAACTTCAGCGTCAACCAGAGACAAAGTTCACACAAAATAAGAAGACTTAAGCAGCATGATTACCCTGATATGGTGGGGATGGACACCTTCATCTTCGGCAGGAGCTTGGTCGGCTTTGACGGAGCCGCCCTGGGCTGCTTCGGCGCCTTTTCAGTCGGCGCCGGAGAGGTGGTCCGAGGGCGCTTGGTCGACTGTGCAACGGTCGCAACCCCCTTGCCACGTTCAGTCGAAGGGTCGTGGACAAGCTTCGACCGCCTTTCTGAGCGCGATGGTACGACCTCCTCCTCCTCTTCTTCCTCGTCTTCAGCGTCATCTTCATCACCGTCATCGTCGTCATCGTCATCATCATCCTCAGCAACGTCCGAGTCCCACTCCTCCTCCTCCTGGCTCTCGCCCCCACTCGCCTCACCCTCCTCAGTCGGAGCCTGAGCTCCATTGGGCATCGAGTACAGCTCGGTGAGGGCCTGATAGACATCAAGACAAGGATCAATCGACCAATTGGCAGAATAAACAGAAATGAATATGACAAGAACACAGTGGAGAGCAGAGCAGGCATACCTTGTTTGGATCACTGTTATGGTCGAGTGGAGGAATCCTTCTGGCTCCGCGTGGGTTATCCTTGTTTCCGGTAACGGCGGCCATCCATCTTTCCAGAGTGACATCGTCGACTGCTTCTGGGTGGACCCGAGTCTCGTCCTCAGTCCCACAGTACAACCACATGCAGTGGCTCCGGAACTGAAGGGGCTGGATACGGCGCCTAAGGAAAACCTCCAGGAGATCCATGCCCGTCAGTCCCTCCCGAACCAACTGTACCACGCGCTCCATCAACATCTTCACGTCAGCTTTCTCCTCCGGAATCAACTTCAGAGAGGAGGGCTTGTTCACTCGGTCCATGGTAAACTGAGGGAGTCCACTCGACTGCCCCGGCGTCGACTGATCCTGGCAGTAGAACCAGGTCGACTGCCAGCCTCTGACTGACTCGGGAAAAGTCATGGCTGGGAAGGTGCTCTTATTTCTCACCTGGATCCCCAGGCCCCCACACATTTGGACGACTCGGGTTCTTTCGTCGCCTGGGCTCGCCTTCTTCACGGTCTGAGAGCGACACATGAATATATGCTTGAACAAGCCCCAGTGCGGTCGACAGCCCAGAAAACCCTCACACATGGACACGAACGCGGCAAGATAGGCGATAGAATTTGGGGTAAAGTGGTGGAGCTGCGCTCCAAAGAAGTTCAAGAAACCACGGAAGAAAATACTCCCCGGCAAAGAAAATCCACGATCGACATGGGTGGCCAAGAGCACGCACTCACCCTCTTCTGGCTGGGGCTGCCACTCCTTCCCCGGAAGCCTCGCAGCTCCATGGGGGATCAGGCCCTCGTTGGCCATGTCGAGGAGATCTTTCTCCGTGATGGTCGACTGGATCCAATCTCCTTGGACCCAGCCCTTCGGCAGGCGGGATCTAGACGAAGACCCGCCGTGGCTGGTGGATCTCCCCTTCGCCTTCTCCGTCGCCGACGCCTTCTTCGCGCGTTCCAGCGCCGCCGTCTTCTCCTTGGCCATGGTTGCCGGTGAGACGCGCGAGGAGAGGTTGGGCGGAGGCGAGAGCGAGCGCGTCGGGCGGAGACGAAGGGAGCAGAGAAAGAGAATGCTGAGGCACTGTACAAAAAACCCTCGCCGGGCGCATTTATAAGGTCCCTTCCGAGTGGATGACAGGTGGGCCCGGTCGATCTAATCATATCCAGGAACAGTTATGCAGGAGGGATACGTGGCGAAGAAAGCGGCGCGGGGATCGAGGCGTCTATGTCCCGTCCCATCCGAACGCCGCGGTCCGCTCCGCTTCGCGCGCTTCCCCAAATTTCGCATCACGCGGAATCTGCGAACGGCAGACCGGTCTGTCAGACGCGGGATCTCCTGAGATCAGTCGCTCGGAAATCGTCAAAGCCCGAAAGATCACTCGGCGAAAGAAGAGAATGGATCGAGTCGACTGAAGACAAGTTGGTCACTATCAACGAAGAGATTCTTTGGTCCAGAACAACGCACGACCAGTGTGCAAAAGTTAATCGGAAACAAC
Organism: Triticum dicoccoides; assembly: GCF_002162155.2. Taxonomy (NCBI): domain Eukaryota; kingdom Viridiplantae; phylum Streptophyta; class Magnoliopsida; order Poales; family Poaceae; genus Triticum; species Triticum dicoccoides. The sequence goes on along the minus strand of NC_041391.1, from coordinate 715,577,810 downwards.
ATCAACTCCTTCCTCACTCGAAACCTCAATCCATTCGGGGGCTAATGATGGAGTCATGTACCTAGGGTAGGGTCACAGACCTAATCTAAGTACCCTGCCCAAAGACACCCTTAGAAGAGGTCACCTTCCAGTCGACCAACGAGAGACTCACTCGACTGACTTGAAGGACTCGACCACGAAGACTCACTCGACCACCAGAAGGTCAAGAGGCACTCTGCACTGCAACGGCCTGTAATTAAGTAGACTTTATGATAGTAAAGACACTTTATGTGGGGCATTACCAGTAACGCCCCGGACTTAACTCGCCTTAAACCCTCTCCTACGTGGGCTGGCTAGGGTCCTGGCGCACTCTATATAAGCCACCCCCCTCCACAGGTAGAGGGGTTCGGCACCTTGTAATTCATATACACATAATCCACTCGACCGCCTCCGGGCTCCGAGACGTAGGGCTTTTACTTCTTCCGAGAAGGGCCTGAACTCGTACATCCCTTGTGTTTACAACCTCTCCATAGCTAGGACCTTGCCTCTCCATACCTACCCCCCACTCTACTATCGGGCTTAGAACCACGACAGGGAGTGGACCGCGTCAGGTGCGCAGCGTGGCCGCGGCGATCGCGTTCGGGCGCGATCGGAGCGCGCGAGCCAGAGCGCTGCGGGGCGTGGCGAGTGGCGAGTGGGCACGTTTGAGCGTGGCCCGCATGTCTGAGCTCGCGGGCATAAAAGCCACTCCATCCCTGTGTAATCGTGGATGCATTTCGAGTTCGTGCTCGAGGAGAAATACAGGAAAACCCGTTCGTGCGGGAGGGCGTTCGAGCGCCGGCAAAACCTCTGTGTTCGTCTTCCTTCCCTCCGGTCGTGTCTCCGGTGATCACCGTCGGGTGCCGCAGGCCGTTGCACCAACAAAAGATCGATGCATGTTGGACCATGACAGAGTTTTTTGTTCCGATTCACAAGAACTTCACTATACAGTTTCTGCACCAAAGACCAGTGGCCGGCCGCATAGGTCACTGCTAACTATCTTCTTTTTCCGTTTAGGCTGAACTAGCATAGTCGATCGATGATCTATAGGAGTGAATAATTAATTATACTTAATTATACTACAAAGAAGTAGCTGTGCTCGTTAGCTGCCAAAGACTTGGTGATCTAAGTTTAGAAGCAGCGAGATCAAAGGCCGAGGGAAGCTCTAGTGTAGTTTGCTTGCCACCAACAACAATTAGTAGCTGCGATGGATAGTGACTACTCTACCGTAGTTTGTATAAATTCAGTTGCCTTCATGGCATCTGTATAATATCTAAACAGACGAGGATAGGTAAGATATCCCTGAAAACTATGAGCAAAATGATTGTTCTCTATGGCTCAAAATATGCACGCCAAGCTGTTCAAACAAGACATATTCGCTGATGTCTTCGTGTTGTCAACACAATCTAAACTTTTTTTCTGGCACTACTAGAAAAAGGGCTATAGATGGGATGAACACTAATGGCGCACTACACATGTGGTGCGTCATTACTAAATACTAATGGCGCACCATGTGTTGGTGCGCCATTAGTGTGCAAATACTAATGGCACATCGTGGGAGTGGTGTGCCATTACTAGTTGAACTAGTAATGGCGCACCATCCCACGGTGCGCCATTAATAATTTGGCCCAAACATTCCCCGAATGCACCCCCTGGATCGCCTTTTCAGTTTCAAAAAAAAATAAAAGAAAATGATAGAAATGTCAAAAAAATAAAAGAAAATAAGATTCCCATGTGATATGTGGTCTAGTTGTTAGTAAAATTTACAAACATGAATTTTCGACTTTTTTGCAAAATCTCTCGAGAATTTGTAAAAATGGGCATAATTTTTGCATACGAACTCAGATGAAAAAGTTTTTTATATGAAAAATCATCTACTCGAAAAGTTACATCCGAATTTAACTGGGGGAACCACGTTAAACATTTTCAAAATCCTCAAAAACCTAACAAAAAAAAGATACGGGGCTTTTAAGATCTGGAGAGGCAACAAAATTCAAAAAAATCCAAACTTATTAATGGCGCACCTGCCCATGGTGCGCCATTACTATCTTCCCGCCTTCAAAATTCAAAATAAAAAAAAATAAAAAAAGTTAGTAATGGCGCACCTGCCCATGGTGCGCCATTAGTATCTTCCCGCCTTCAAAATTCAAAATAAATCAAAAAAAAAAGTTACTAATGGCGCACCTGCCCACGGTGCGCCATTACTATGCCGTATATATGGCTGAGCGTGTCCTCCACTCCACCTCTCCTCCACTCCTCCACTCCATCTTTCCTTCTCTCCTCTCCGGCGACCTCCTCCTCCTCTCCGACGACCTCCTCCTTCCTCCTCTCCTCTCCTCCCCTCCCCTCCCCTCCCCTCACGGTTTCTCCTCCCTCCTCTCCGGTGACCTCCTCCTCCCTCATCTCCGGTGAGCTCCTCCTCCCTCCTCTCCTCCCATCCCCTCATGGTTTCTCCTTCCTCCTCTCCGATGCTCCGGTGAACTCCTCTCCGGCGATGTAGGCGAGCGCCTCTGCGGTCACCTCCTCCTCCTCTCCGGCGAACTCCTCTCCGGCAAAAGAACACGGCAAAAGAACGTACAAGATCCAAAAACGGGAACAAAATTTGAAATAATATCGTGCAAAAAAACGAGCAAAAAATGGGCAAAAAAATCGCGATCCAGATCCAAATTCAAAATTCAGAAATAGCAATGGCGCACGGTGGGGGTTAGACGGTGCGCCACTATTATTTTTCCGCCTTCAAAATTCAAAAATACTAATGACGCACCGTGGCCTATACTAATGACGCACCAGTGGCCTATACTAATGACACACCGTGGCCTATACTAATGGCGCACCAGTGGTGCGCCATTAGTATACCAGATACTAATGGCGCACCACTGGTGCGCCATTAGTAAAAAATACTAGTGGCGTGATACTAATGGCGCATCAGTAGCGCGTCATTAGTAGGCAAAACTTGTGCGCCATTAGTAGGCCTTTTCCTAGTAGTGTGGTGTCTTGGTGTTACATACATAATATATATTCCTTGCAGTAAGTATTAATTAGTATCTACTCGATGAACTGTTGCGCCTTCTTTTACAAGGAAGGTGATGATCAATGTTCATGCCTGCCAAGTCTCGTTTATGTAACGGCTGCACGGAAGGTGTCACGCCGTTGGAGCTAAATTAGCATGTGCTAGCTGCTGCTTGCACAGAACCCCAGGGCCTGGATGATGACCACACAAAAGATGGACAGGTCGCTCGGTGTTGGACACAAATTAGCCAACGGAGTTGAAGATGGCGTGGAGGTTGTTGACGTAGGAGACAGAGTAGGCGGACGACAGAGCTAGCGCGTGGGAAACGCACATGACGCGGTGGACATCGAGGGTGCCGCACACATAAAAGCAGTTGCCACTCCACTGTAAAGTACATCACGTAGAGAAAATGTTAGGCTGCTAGTTGGTAGTAGAAAAATTCAGATCATTCATGAGGTAGCGGCAAGAACTGCTGTACTGAAATCTTTCAGATGATATTAAAGCATAGGAAGTAGGTTAAAACAGATATAATAGGGACATCGATATCCCCCGAACGTTCGGTCTGGGGACCTGCCAGACCGAACGAGCGGTTCGTTACGACGGCTCCGCTGTCAGGAACGATTTCATTCGGGTGGAATTGCCCAAATCACGAACGCCCTCCCCCAAGGCCCTTACATGGCCTTTTCCTTATAAAAACGAAAAGAAAAAAGGCCCAGTACCAAAAAAAGAAAAAACCCACATTTTATTTTCTTTTTCTGGGAAAAAACAAAAAAATGCCATCAACCTTGAAAGCAGAAAAATGACATGAAAATTGCCATGGTATATGGACATTAAAATATGAGCTAAAAAAATTCCATGGCATATGGATATTAAAATTTTCCATGCTATTTTAAGTAAAATTGCCATGCTTGTATAAAGAAATTTGTCATGCATGTAAGCATAACACAAATCATCACCAGAAAATGCAAAATGATATATGTATATTAAAAATATATGAAATAAATTGGCCATGGCCACAGTTTAAAAAAATTGACATGGTCCATGCACTAGAAAATGCCATGATGCATAAGATAAATTTGCCATGAGCCCATGACCGTCAACTAAATTTGCCATCGTCCCATAAAAAGTAGATAATTGAACTATGTTCGGGACCATAAAAAGTTTTCATGGCCAATTACTATTTTTGCCATGCTCCGTTAAATTAAATTTTTCATGGCAAAATTTTGACATGTATGTTAAACATAATTTGCCATGGAAAAGTATAAATTGCCATGTCAAAAAAATATAAAATTTGCCATGGCGATTTAGGTAAATTTGCCATGTCAAGGTGAATCTAGCATGGCAAAATAGAAAATTAAAATTTCCATGTCATGCTACAACTAAAAGTGTATAAAATCTTTGAAATGTCCACATGGCAAAACTATGAAAAATTTCAGACCTGTTACATGGGCAAAATTATGTACTCCAAGACATGGAAAAATTTATGCATATTCAGTGTACAAAAGACATGGAAAATTTATGCATTTTTATCCACTAACTGAAAATTGCCATGGCAAAATAAAAAATTAAAATTTTCCATGTCATGCTACAACTAAATGATGGCAAATGCACATATCGTGTTGGAATGCATTTTATAGAGTACTATTCACAAATCAAGTTTATGAAATTTGTTCACAACATGGCAAGTTCATATCTGGTCACATGGCAAATTCACTAAAAAAACATTTTGTTTCCCAAAAAGCATGGTAAAAGTGTATAAAATCTTTGAAATGTCCACATGGCAAAACTATGAAAATTTTCAGACCTGTCACATGGGCAATTATGTACTCCAGGACATGGAAAAATTTGTGCATATTTGGTGTACAAAAGATATGGAAAATTTATGCATTTTTATCCACTAACTGGAAATTGCCATGGCAAAATGAAGGTATATTTGGCATGGAGAATGATAAGTAAAAGTTTCCATGAATAATAAGTAAAAAATTCCATCCATGCATAAGTAAAATTGACATGGCAAATAAAAGTTAAAATTTGCCATGGCAAAAATAATAAACAATAACTTGCCATGGCAATAAAAAGGTGAATTTGCAGTGGGCTTTGAAAGTAAATTTCCCATGGCTATACAAGTTAATTTGCCATGGACTATAAAATAAATTTGCCATGGGCTATCAAATTAAATTGCCATGGGATTTAAAAGTTAGTTTTCCCATGGTTGTACAAGTTAATTTGCCATGTACTATAAACTAAATTTGCCATGTGGTATGAAATTAAATTGACATGGCTATAAAAGTTAAATTTGTCATGCTTTCTGTCATGGCAGATTGATAATAAAATTTACCATCGCATTTTAATAAAGATTTTCATGGTTGTATGAGAAATTTGTCGTGTGTGTAAAAGAAGAACAAATTATGAACAAAGAATTGCCATGGTAGATTTATAATAAAAATTGCAATGGTTTTCTAATTAAAATTTCCATGGTTGTATGAGAAATTTGCCATGTATGTAAAAAAACAACAAATTATGAACAAAGAGCCATGGCAAAAGTAAATTTTGCAGTGGTAAGTAATGTAAATTTGCCATGGCAAAAACATGTTGCCATGGTTAGTTGGGAAAAAATGTAATCTTGGCATGTAAGAACTTAGAAAAGAATGCTGTCTATCCTTTGGATCTAAAAATTGCCATGATGGTAGAATTAGTATAGATTTGTTGCCATGTTGCCAAAATGAAAACCTTGAAAAGCATGCTCCCAAGTATATCAAGAATGTCATTCCTATGCAATTTCAACATTGTTTTGCCAAGGCAACTACTGTTGCATGTTTTGCCATATTTTCAACGAGTTTTACCATGATGTCAACAAGAATTAGCCATGGGAACTACTAAAATCTGAAGAGTATAGGTTTTCAACATGATTAGTAGTATACCGCTGCTGCTACATACTGTCTAATTAAGCAGATTCGTTCATTAGCCACTTATAATCTATCATCCACCAAACTCTCTAGTGCATCAATAATAGTGTGGTGAAAACTAAACAACAATCCAGGTGCTTATTGATAGTAGTATCTCAGTGTACACTACTAATCAGGCAGACACACCCGCTAGTAGTTAATCATGGTTACTGCGTGAGCCGGACCTGCGCCGCGGTGGTGAGGTGCATGAAGTCGTTGGCGATGAGGGGCCTCATGGCGTCCACGCACTCAGGTCGGCCGCCTTCTGAACCAGATCGACGAACTTGCCCTGCCCTGTTGCGATCCCAACCTGATTCACCTTTTCCGGCTCAACATGAGAAGGATGCACTGGAGATTGAACCCAAGGGGCGCAGCCGTGGCTACCTTCTCCGGAAGAGCCCAGTCCCGACGCCGTGCGCAGGCGTGGAGAGAGATGGGAGGGAGGTCAGGAAGGAGATGGAAAGGAGGAGAAGGAAGTAGAGGCAGGTGGAGCGCGGGGCGGCTCACCGGCGGCTTGCCTCACGACCAGCTGCCGGAGGAGGCGGCTGGAGATGGGAGAGGAGTCCGGAGAGGAGTAGGTGACTTGGGGGTGGGGGATTGGGTGACTGGAGAGGTGGATGACAAGACTGGGTTCACGTTCGCGTCGACTGTTTATTTCACCGAACGAGTTTCCTGGCTGACGTGTCCTCTCCAATGTTTTGAGATTGGTGCAATTAATCTGACGGCAGAAAAGTCGTTCGGAACGAGATTGCAAAACATAGCACGTTCGGGAGTTATAGATTCTGTATAATAGGTACCAGCTTCGGTCGCGGATTCCTGGACACGGAACAAGATACCACTTTCCTACTGTAGGGACTGAAGATAGAGAAAAAAAACTGAAATCAAGGCAAAGATCTAATGGGAAAGCACAAGTAATACTGCCGTGTATCAGTAAGGCTTACCTTCATCTGCTTCCTGGTGGATTGGCCGAAATTAGCAACAGCTCGATGTGGGCCTCAGATTACTCCGGTGCCGTGGGCACATGCTGTGCATGCCGGAGTCAAAGATGGCGAGGTCGATGTACGAGTTGAGACTACTGGAGAGTACAGCACGCAGACGTCATGGCTTGGCCAACAAAGGCAGACCTTGGCATCGATGGAGCAAGTGCGACCACCTGTCAGTCCCGGAGAGCGCATCACGCCGGTGAGGAACGGGTGGGTGGCCAGGTTCCGTGTGCAGGAAGAGGTGGGCCATGTTGAGCGCGTGGTCGACAGAGTGGGACGTCATGGCTTGGTGTGCGCCGTTCAAGGATTTGTTGTGTGCGCTGAACATAAACGATAAAAGTGTTTGCCGCTCACAAGTTAGCAGCAGGATTTGGTATACCCAACTGAAATCAAAGATATATATTTTTTTGGAGCAGAAACTGAAATCAAAGCATAGGAAGTTAATTTTATGAAAATAGGTAATACATAGTTACATACCAGCACCGATCCTAGAGCCCAGCACGTGGACCCAGGGCTCAGGCCATGCCGCAGTCGAAGATGGCAAGGTTGAAGCGAGTCGGAGTATGTGGAACGGAAGAGGGTGCGGGCGGCGACAGGCAGTGGCGGAGGACGCTGGGGCGGAATGCGAGGAAGGTCCTTGCAGGTGTACAGCAACACCAACAATCACTGCCCCCAGCAGTGCGCAACAAAATGGCTGGAGGTGTGCTGGGGAAGTGCACCATGGAACTCTTTGTTGGGAGTGGGCACCAACCGTTCGCCGGCAATTTGCCAGACCACTCTGAAGTAGATCAAGAGGTCAGGTTGTGAGTTTTTTTTTCGAAAAGGGGGGATTCCCCGGCCTCTGCATCATTAAAATGGGGAGATTTTCACTTCCCGGCCTCTGCACCAACTAAGGATGCATACGGCCATTTTAGTATGAGTATCAAGATAAACATGGTCCTCAAATTTTTTTTAAATGAGTATCAAGATATTTCTTGATGAGTGGTTCCACCACATATCAAGCTTGATCCTCAATAAACGGGGGAAAACCCCTGTTTATCACCTGTCAATTCTGGGAATTGAACTCGGGTCGTTGGGTTGCACAACCACATACCCAACCGGTCAGGTTGTGAGCTAGCAATAGCATAATGTTTAACTGCACATTTGGTGTACTGAGTCTTTCTGATGCAATAAAATCATAGGAAGTCGAAACTGATACATACCGGCGTCTATTCTAGAGTCCTAGACACAGAACATGACACCATTTTAGGCTTCAGAATGTATGCTTAGACAGCTGTTCTTCTGTCGGAATCAATGCAATGCTTATTCTATGGGAAGAACAGAACAATGTCGTTGTGCCACTGTAAATCACCTTATTTTGCTTCTTGCAGAACTATCCAAATGCAGAGTTTGAACGCTCCATCAATCTACTTGGCAAACGGCAAGACATTCTGCTTTGAAGAATCCCTAGGGGTATGAACCCCACACAAATGAAAACTTCGACGAAGATTGTACCGACTGCCTGTCGTCCAGAGAAGTCATGATATACACCTTGAATCATGAATTCCTCCAGGTTTAGGTCCACGTATATAGAGGAGAGACCTGAACGGCTAAACCAGGTTCACCAAGTGAAGTCAGTAACTCAGTATAATGGAAGTCCCAAAAGCCAGCATATGGCACGTTGGATTGCCCGTTTTGACAGAAAGAATGGCCAACTAACCTTTGGAATTTGTCATTGAAAGCAGGTGACAACAGCTCCTTCAAAATATCAAGACTACAAATGCGTCAGGCGCTGTAATTATCAGGGTGGAGGAACTATGTACTGAATGCAAAACTGCCAATGGCCATAAACATTACACTATTAAATAGACAAGCATAGCAGATGCTGAGACAATGCTTCACTGGTATTTACCATTTCGGACTCCTCACCACTGTTGGCCTCACACTCCTCAGCATGGAAGAAGCAGCAGGCTGAATCGAGCATCTTGTAGAGGGAGTGGCGGCTTGGGTAGGTCGTGGGTGTGGCCGGCATTGGGAAGCAGGTGACCGTGAACTTGCTACCAGAGGTTGTCATTCCACTCTATTATATAGGGAGAGGGCAGGTTAGCAATTGGCAATAGAGAGATAAGAAAATACTGATTTGCCAATTAAATTAGAGGCATGTTTAGAACCAAACTGTGTTTTGCTGTGCATGTTTAGAACCAAACTGTTCCTAAACGCAAACGTGGTTTGGGGATAGTTCAAACAGCTACATCACCATGTAAGAGAATTGCACTTCGTGAGTTAACTGCAGAATTTGGTACACAAAAACATATCAAAAGCCATCAAAGCATGTGAAATTAATGTCAAATCTTATACATAACAGCATATTTCCTGAGTCCTAAACACAGAATCAAAAACTGAAGAAGTCCCATATGAACTGAAGAAACAAAAACTGAATCAAGGCAATGATTCATCGGAAGAACAGAAAATATTTCTGCGTGCAGCAGTAGAGCACCTTTGTTTGCTTCATCGTGAACTGGTCGACTTCTCCTTGGGCAATTACTCCACCAATGAGCACACATTTTGTGCCACCTATCGTCCACAGCAGAAATTATACACCTTGAATAAATCATGAATCCTATAGCTCGGGATTCAAAAATTGAGAGGAAGGCCTGAATGATAACCAAGTTCACATGTCAGTGTGATGCGAATACCCCATCATATGGTACATCGGATTGCCTGTTTGGCTGGAAAAAATGACCTACTAACCTTTGGAATCTGTGGTCAAATCCAGGGGACAACAGCTCCTTCAAAATATAAATACAGATGCTTCCGTTCCTGTTATTATCTGGATGGAGGAGCTCTGTCCTGAATGCAAAGCTGCCACCTGGTAGAATTCAGTCTTAGACAGAAAACATAACAGAGGATTCAATGATGCTTTGCTGGTATTTACCATTTATTTAGTTAATAATACTAGGCCAAAACTGTTGATCTGATAAATCATAAAACAAAGGCTAACTATTCAGTTTCTAGGTAGCCAGCCAATGAGTGCACAAAATGAATTTGGCCAATGGCCCCTGGAAGTGCAGTACAAAATCTGCAATGTTCAATAATTTGGAGGTTAGAATATTGCTCCACACATGAATAAACCATTACAGTTACCTATTAGTACATTCCATGACAAAGATAGTATCTCGTACCTCCTTTTCTTATTTGATATTTCAAACTGAATATCGACGAAAAACAAACACCATTAGTATGTGTCACAATTTTCGTTGGATCGACCACGAACACGTCTACATGTTCAGGATGTTCCTGAGAAAAGGATGATCATAAACATAACATTATTTTGTGGACTTAAAGCCTGCAACATTGGAATGGTCAGGAGAAGGCTACTAACACAATGGTTGTTTCATCAAAGAAGAAGAAAGAGGCACAATCTGTGGAATGGGGAGTTGGTTGCAAAGGTTATGACGAACAATTTAAGAGCATAACCTGCAATGTTTATAATTTGAGGGTTAGGATCATATTCCACCCACACATGCAGAAAACATTGCCTCGCACCTTCTTTTGAATTTGATATTGTTGCAACGTTGGAATACTCAGAAACCTACCATTAAAAGTGTTGTTCCTTTCCAGATGAGGCACAGTTTGCAGGATCAAATCATGCATACAACAGACAGATTAAACCTACTGTCACATGATCCATTATTCAGGTCTGCTTATAGTTCTGAAAAGGTAAAGATTGCAGAGTGTATTACCATAATATTCCAGCTAGCTAGCGAATTCCATGAAAGGGAAATCATGAGAGCTACATGCAATATGCCATTGCGGAAACAAACCTTTCAGCCTCTTGTATCTAGTCTGGCACATGCATTGGTTCCCTTCCTTGCATTAGTACACGTAGAAAGGGCGGCAGGCCTGGAAGGCACACTTGTTGCAGGCGACAAAGATGCCATCATTGGCCGAAACACGCCTACAGCATCGCCACATATATGACCTGCTGCCCCCTCACGCCTTTTGCCTGCTGCTTACTCTGCATGCCATCAGTGAGATAAAAATAAGGTCAGCACACAACTATACGTACAGGCAGAATTACACTACACAATCGAGCAGCAGGAATTGACCATCTGCATGCTTGGCTGCTCAAAGTTGAAAGTAGGATCCGAAAGTCGGGAATTAATAGCATGAACTGCAAGATGGTAAGGTGAGTACTTAACATGAGTGGTAACCAATGAAACAAATGAACAGTTGGATCAGTAAATCGAATCTAGAGAAAGAGAGAGAGGGAGGGAGGGAGGGAGGGAGGGAGAGAGAGAGAGAGAGAGACTTGCGTACCAGGCCGGGGGGCGCCATAGTTCTTCGGAAGAGAGAGGGGAGGGGGAGCAGGGAAACCCCGAGATCCGAGAGGGAGCGGCAAAGATGCCCACTACTCACAGATCCCCCATGCGCAATTAAGCAAACGAAACATGTCTGGTCTGGGGTGACATGTTAGATCACAGAGGGAGTGGCGAAGATTGGTGGCCCTGCAATCAAAACATGTTAGCCGTCAGGTCTTAGAAGCAAAGGCATGCATATGGGGAGGCATCACCTCAAATCAAATTAAGACTGGGGTGGTTTATGTACCTGATCCTTCTACACAAAACCATGGGTCACTTTCTCTCAGTTTTCTGGCTTGCTCAGTTAGCTCTGGACCACACGAAAGTACTTTCAGCCTTTCCAGTGAAGCGGGGAGGCCCTCGTTGGGCGGCAAGCATATGATTTTCTTGCAACAGGAGATCACTAGTATCTTGAGAGAAGAAAGTCCATGTAACTCATGAGGGAGGGACTGCAGATTCTTGCAATCGCCAAATTGTAGATGTTTGAGGGAGGTCAGGAGCTGAAGTGCTTGCTCTTGCTCTTCCGTGAAGGTTGTTGCCCGCTGATCAGACCTGAACATCAATGTGTGGAGGCTTGCGGCAAGGAGGCTGCATATGGGAACAGTAAGCACTCCCGAGATGCTACCCACCATTAATTCTTCCAACTGGAATGAACCTGCATGCATTAAGCTACTCCTTGCAGTCTTTGACAGCAAATCCCCTACTATAGACATGTTCTCTTGTTCCTCATTCATACCATTTACGGTCAGTTTCTTCAGGTTGGCTGTGATGAGAGGATTGAAGCCATCCATTGTTAATTCATTACAACTTTGCAGGCATAGTACGGTGAGAGACGTGAGGTTTGAGAGCAAACCCATTGACTGCAGGCTTGGCTCAGAGTAAATCACAAGTTCCGTGAGGGAAGTAGGGAAAGGCTTCATGGCATGAGCTCCTCCATCTACTTCTCCCTGGGGCCATTGAGAAAACAAATTCTCACAACTCAATCCTGTAAATGATTGGAGCATCCTAAGGCCCGAGAGTCCTCCATCCTTCATTTGTAGAAGTACAAGGCTCTGACAGTATGTGATCTTAAGCTGAGAAACAGCTGGGAAACAATTCAACACCTCTGAGAACAATTCTCCAGTAATACATAATTCCTCTATCTCAAGATTCCGAACTGAATGGAGGACGACACTGTCATCCACTTCTGCAGAAAACATGTCGTCGCATCTTTTGAAACGTATACTTCTCAGCGAGTTTAGTTTTTGGAGGTCTGAAAACGAAATGTGTGACACACTGCTAATGCTCACAACCTCTACTTTATCCATATTGTGGAAGGCCAAAACACCGCTATACCCTTCAATACTGAGTTCCTTTGCATCATACCGCAACACTGAGCTAGCGTTTCTTACACACATATCTGTCAGTGTGGTGGTGTGAGGCATGGGAGGGAAGTGAGATAGCTCAGGGCAGTTAACAATGTGAAGACTACACAGGTTGGTAAAACGGTGAGAGGACTCCAACAAGGGAAACAAGTTAAGAAGGGGACAACCTCCAAACTTGATTCTTTCAAGCCTTGAAAACAAAAGGCTATTAGGTTGCCCGACCCACTCCACAAGTTCTGGCATATTCTCAAACTCAACTGTCTTCAGGTGCATGAAGCTTCTTTCTGTAACACCACTAAAGCCTGGACCGAACACACTCATCCCAGCAATATTTTTTAAAGTGAGACTGCTAAGGTGTGGTAGCTGCTCAAAAGCTGGAAGAGTTCCCCAAGATATACCCTCTAGATGGAGATCCTCCAACCCTTTTATGCTAATGTCACCACACAACCATCTAGGACAAGGTGCAACACCAGGATTTATAATGCCAAGCACCCTAAGATTAGGGTGTGGTTGAAGACCATCAAGAACATCATCATCTATGGTTTGGTGCTCCGTACCCCAAACTAATTTCAACCCTTCAGATTCTTTTTATTCTTCAGTTTGGCAGCACTAGCTTCCACCTTGGACGCCACTGTTTCAAGATTGCATATGCAGAGTTCTCCTTTTAGCTCTCCCAGTTCCCCGAGCTCTCTGAATTCAAACCCAACACCCTCTTTCTTAACATGGAACTTTTTTAGCTCCTGTAAGCACTTCATCTTTCCAACCTCAAGAATATTGGAGTGGAGTTCTTTGGAAGAATTGAAATAGCGTAAATTCGCAAGGCAACTAATGTCTCTAGGCAACTTTGTACTACCTTTCCAAGCTTGTAGGTCCAGGAATTTTAAGTGGTAAAATCTAGACAATGTGGTAGGTAAAGTCATTTCTTCAAACCTACAATAGGGTGAACTAATCTTAAGGTATTGCAGGTGGATAAGTTTTGAAAAGCTATTTGGCAGAGTTCTTGGGGTGTTCATTCCTATAAATAATACTCGAAGACCCTTTACTTCTTCTAACACATCTTTAAAAATAATATTATCTATTCTTGCATTATGTAACCCAAAAATCATCAAAGTTCGCAAATTTCCAATGTCTATCCTACCCTTCAGTTTACCCATTTCTTCTTTAAAACTTTCATCGTATATATCTTCTATTGTGATTGATAAGTGTCGAAGAGACTGTGGGATGTTATCAGCACTAAATTTTAAACTACTTATGTTGAAACATTCTTGTGATGAAACATTATGGGATAGTTCATGCAACAAATCATGCATCACATAGTATTGATTATCATACCTATCAACTCCCTTCATGAGAAAACCATTGTCTACTAGTTCCTCTAAGTAATTACTATCATTTTGGCAACTAGAGTCTATGATACCTATCGCAGTCCAAAAGCTTGTAATTTCTAAATTATAGAACTTATAATCTTCAGGGAACAGAGCAAAATATGAAAAACATTTTTTTAGAAGGAAAGGGAGGTACTCATAGCTAATTTTCAGAGAAGGCATAATATCTTCGTCATTTTTTGCATTTTGCCACTCATTCTTTTCAAGAACTCCAATCCAATATTCCCGAGAAATGTTTTTCCTCAATAACCGACCAACTGTATTGGTTGCTAGTGGTGAACCCTTTAGTTTCTTAGCAATATCTCTTGCAACATCAATTAAGTCATCTTCATAATGCCTAGGTTTGCTATGACCAAATATGCATGCTTCAAAGAATTCAGAGAATTCATTAGGCTCCAGACCATGCAGTTCTACAAGATCAGTTGTTTTCACCAGATGTGCTATAGATGGAAACCGAGTTGTGATAAGAACTATGCTGCCCTTGGTTTCCCCCTTTCTGAATGGAGCTAACAGGTTGTCCCAAACACTTTTACTATTGCATTTCCATATGTCATCCAAGACAATTAAAAACCGTTTGGACTTCAGTCTCTCTGCAATGGATTTTTGAAGCTGGTCTAAATTGGTTGTTTCAACTGTGCAGTTGTGTTCTTCTTTTTCAGTTGCAGGTATGCAGCTAAGGATCTGTCTGGTGAGGTTGAGCACACAAAAATCAGTTGAGACACATACCCAGACCCTCACAGTGAAGTGCTCCTCAACCCTTTTATCATTATACAGGTGTTGGGTGAAAGTTGTCTTTCCGATACCCCCAGGGCCAACAAAAGGAAGAACTGAAAGGGTTTCACCAAGATATGTGCTACCAGTGAGCGCACTTACAGTTTGCTCAAAGATGTCTCCCCTCCCATACAATTTATCTTGTGCAGCTACTGAACTTGTGGGGGCTCTTTTCATGGTAATAGATGTATTAATATTTGGGATTTTATTCAGCAAGTCAGAGACAGGATCACATAGGCTGTTTATGCTCTCTATCACAGACTTGATTTTGTTGGACATGGCTACTCTATCAAATTTGAGGTTCCCAACATGTCCACCATCATTATCACTATTAGACCTGGTTGCACCTTGTGGGTTATTTGTGGCTACCACAGTAGCATCAACATAATCATCATCTTGTGTATGCGAGCAAGAAAAGCATGTAAGCCAGTTACCGATAGTGGAGCGAGCAGCATGGCGAACATGGAGAGCATGACCATGGAGGCCATCACCGAGCTCTGAGGCGGCCTCCTTGGTGCCATCCAACTGGTCTTGGATCATGAAGTAATGGAGCTCATCCAGAGCATCCTCAGCCTCATCTGCCTTTCTGCTCAGGTCCTCCAGCAAGCTCTGCAGGCCAGGGTTGCTGCTCACAGCCCTGTCCTGGGCTGCGTGCAGCAGCCCTTGCATGTACTTGAGCTTGGTATTGATCTGCTCGGCGTTGAGGCCGAGCTCAGAGCTGGCCACATATGCGGCGACCAAGTCATTGGATAGCTTATCCAGCAGCTTGCCAACGAGCCAGTTCGCCGCACCGATAGCCACCTCCATCTCCTCCGCCGGCCGGCTAGGCTAGCTAGTTGGTGAGTGCGGTGGGAGTTTAGTGTGAGTTTTGGGAAGAAAGGTAGCAATGTGAGTGCATCTCAGAAGAGCCCTTGCTGGGTCATTTTATAGCTGTTCCAGGCCATGGGCAGGCAGGTTTCACTCGATAGCACTATTACTCCAGTTATGCAGTGCAATAAAAGATTCATCCAGCTGCTTTTTCTAGGGTGCAACAAAAGATTCAAATTCCTTTGCCACTTGAACTATTTCAAACGCTATCCGTGACCTCGGCCTCGCACGATGCACTGGACGAGGCATCCAAGAAGATGGTCTCTATATCAAGAGCAGTGTAGGTACAGATCATGTGGGAGTTGTGGGGACGCATCCAAGGTTTATTTCTTAGTCCAAGTGTATAATAACTAAAGTTACTGTTAGATCTGAAATTGGTGGACGAGCCAGCATGTTTATCTTAAACAAACTGTATAAGATGGTCTCTAAATTAAGAGCAGAGATCGTGGGGATCGAGCTGGAGTGTTGAAAACACAAGGACCTAGTAACGTCATTGCGACCGTTGTACAGTCAGTAATGTTAGATCTAAACTTGGTGGACGAGCTGGTAGGAGTGGGGACGCCTCCGAGGATTCTTTCTTCAATCGAAGTCTAAAACAATTTATAAGTAATGTTAGATCTAAACTTGGTGGACGAGCCAGCATGTCTGAGCTTTAATTTTAATTACCCACACCCTGCTAAGCTTTGGTATGAGGAGCCGTCCATGCCTTGTGACCACTAGTAAAAAGGATGCAGTTCTCCTTTAATTTTATTAGTTTTCAAGACGTGAGATGCAGGATTAAGTAAATTGAGTCAAGAAAAAAAGACGGTAAGAACAAGAAAGGATTTGTTGGATTTTTCGACAAATGGTGAATTTTATTGGCTCAAGATGAAACATCAAGAGGATACAAACATAAAGAGTACACACCCGGTCTCTGCATAGTTAGGATGCACACAGCCAAAAGATCCGTTGGATTACCGACAGATGCCGAAGAGACGAGAACGAACTGCACTTTCTTCCCCCATTTACTCATTTTCTCAAACAAACCGGTGTGAAGTATGAAGACAAAAAAGCATTGCTACCGTTGGGTACTAATTAGAAATGAGCAAATGGGGAAGCATCCAAGGTTACATTCATTGATCGAAGTGTATGATAACTATAACCACTGTCAGATCTGAAATTGGTGGACGAGCCAGCATGTGATGCCCGTTTATCTTAATCCGAACGTACAAGAACTATAACCGATGTTAGATCTAACCTTGGCCGACGAGCCAGCATGCGATGCCAGTTTATTTTAGCTAAACAGCTGCTGCCAAGCTTTGGTACAAGGAGCCGTCCACGCCTTTTGATCCTGACGCGCCTCAACTAAACAAGGATGCTTGTCGTTTTTTCACTTATCGAGACGCTAGTTGCATAATTAACTAAATTCAAATCGACAAAAATACCCCGAAGAATATGCTAGGAGATAATGAAGGACAAGCAAGGATCCGCCGGATTGCCGCCGCTGCCTGCGGGACTACGCCGATGGGAGCCTCTTCCCCTGCCTCCTAGACTCCACCGACCCGCTCCTCGCCGCAGCGGCGCCGGCTGATCCATCCAATCGGCTCGGCACCCATCTCCCCCTTTCTCGGCCCGGCGGCCCACCACGGCCGTGAGAGCTTGTATTCCTAATGATTGAGGGATATTCAATTCGGTGTCCGGGCTCATCTGCATCCGGTGAACAGTAAATTTAAAAAGTACTTAAATATCCAAACAATTGTAATGCGCGATGTTCATACAAATTTTCATATTGTTCGGACATCCGAGGAGCTCAAAGCAAAAAAAAAACGTTCAAAATAGTACATGAACAATAAACTTTCTTGCAACCTAAAATTTGTTTTTTTTTGCTGAGAGCTACTGAAATGTCCAAACTCCATGAAATTTGGCATGGACTTAAATAGGCATGAGCATTTAGAATCACAGAAAATTCAGATTTATTTTAATTCCTTTATTTTTTAATGAATTTACTATTCATCTCACGTGCAGATGCACCCAAGAGCCAAAATGTCGTGTCCCACTGCTTGATCTTTCTTTAGGATTTTGGATCGGTTGGTGTTCTGTTTGATGTAAGGTGGGCACCACTATGTCTCGCTTCTAGCGCGCAAAAACTATATCCCGCTTATAGGGAGTCTTTCTTCAGACTTGAAGAAGTCTCTACAGTTGTGGGCTGGCCTATTTTGTGCTAAAAGAAATAAAGAAAAAGGTAGTGTGCGGAAATTAATCCGATCTGCTAGATATAGCGTTGCATTGCTAGCCACTCAGCCAACATTCATTTTTTATTAATTAGAATGTTACGACCTTGCTAAAGAAACAGAGTCGGGTTTTCACCGGTTTTCTGAGTCTTTTTTGCTTTTGTTTTTTCTTGCTTTTTCATTTGTTTTATTCGTTTCTTTTATCTGTTACTAGTGGAATTTTTTTCTTTGTTTTCTTTTGTTTCTTTTTCGGATTTTGACTATTTTTTATTTTCTTTGATTTTGTTTTTTCTTGGTTTTCATTGGTTTTCCTTTCTTTTCTCTCTGGTTTGCATTGTTGTCTTTACACATTTTTGGTATATATATATCTAATATATATTTTCTAATACACGTCTCATATTTCTCAAATAAGATTAACATTTATCGGATACATGTCAAAAATTTAAATATAAAATTAACTTTTTTCAAATGCTTGATTAACAATTTTCAAATACAAGATTAACATTTTCTGAATACATGGTCAACATTTTTCATGTCATATTTAACAATTTCTCAAATGCTTTAGTAAGATTTTTTCAAAGCTACCGCCCCAGCCGCCATCCCGGCCAGACTGAAACCGGTCATCTTTCTGTAGCCTCGATTCAGATCTAGCACCACAAGCGGGCCGGCAGCAGGGCGGGTCTGCGGCTTGACTCCCAGGAGGGGGGGAGCGGCGGTGAGCAGCTGGGTGCTCGCGGCGACGACGCCAGCCTGCAACAGCGTGGCCGGCGGGGCTTAGCGGGCCCATTTTGGGCCTGGCCGGGCCAGGGGTGGCCTGGTATGCCCCGCTGCCGTCTCCAGACGATGACCGCGATGGTACCGAAGGCGCTGGCCTCTCGCACAATGGGGGTCGAGGTGGTTCTCTTCCACTCAGCTTTGGTGTTGCTGCTCCCATCGCTTAACTCTTGGCTCCGGTCTTCTTGGCCTCGTGTTGGTGCTCGCAGTGAGACGGCGTGGGTGGCGGCGCAACCGCGATGGCGCATGATGTTGGGCGGTGGTTTGGCTGGCCGGCTCCAGTTGGTCGGTGGGGTTTGGAGTGCGGGAGCGTTCGGCTCCGATGCGGTGACACCGTCGGGTGCCACCATTCCTTCTTGGAGGGTGTCGGTGGTAGCGAACCCCCACTTCCCTCCGTGTACCGGGGGAAACCCTAGGACTGGTCGGGCAGCAGCGTCGTCGGCACCGCATCCCTTCTTGAAGGTGCTGCTTAGTACGCGACAGATCGGGCTGTGGTGGCTTGTTTTC
This sequence comes from Triticum dicoccoides, assembly GCF_002162155.2. Classification (NCBI taxonomy): domain Eukaryota; kingdom Viridiplantae; phylum Streptophyta; class Magnoliopsida; order Poales; family Poaceae; genus Triticum; species Triticum dicoccoides. The sequence goes on along the minus strand of NC_041391.1, from coordinate 715,558,636 downwards.
GAAGGGCGCAGCAGTGGCGGGTCTTCCCCGCTTTGTCAAACTGCCGTTGTTGGCATTTATTTCTTCTTCTTTTTCTTTTGGGCTTGTTGTGATGCTCGCCTCGGCAATGCGATGTGTACAATGTTGGTTGCTTTGGAATACAAAGCGGGAGGAAGCTCTTTTCCCATAACTCCACATTTGTCCCTTGAATGTAGGCGACACCTCGCACCGCCTCGCAATGTCACGCTGCAACTTCTCCCTAATATCTGCCTCCCTTGCACGATCGTCATCGGACATGAACTCGTTGTCCCTGCATTTGGAGGAGCAGTCGTTGCTACGTCACAGCGGCACTCATTGCAGAGCACACCACAACTGACTACCACCTCACCGGAGAGAGCCCTCCCCAGGCTCATTGGGCCATGCAACATGGCCGGATCTGGGAGCGGCACCTTGCAGCCTACATGTGGCGTCACGGACATCAACAAAGCCAGGTTGCACTTGACCTCCGTCAAGCAAGTCACCGGAAACACCGATGCAGCACCACATACACAGCGTGGGTGTATAGCTAGCGTAGCTGGATGACGGGTTCGTCACGTCTCTCTCGCGACTCACTAGGCGTGCCTGCTCCGCGGCGATGGCCGGCTTGGTTCGCCGTCAATTTCCGGACGCCGACGACCGTCAGGCCGTGTCGTGGGGAGGTGGTGCTCGGCTCGCGTTTGGACTCGGTGGATCTCGTGGATGAGCGGGGGTGAATGGTCGATAGACGATCCAAGGGAGGGCTCGTGTTGGCCCCTGGTGTCACAATAGTATTCCGCTATCAGGTCGCGCGCATCGAGGATGAAGACCCGGACGGGGGCGGCGCCTCGGGAGCCGGCGAGGGAGAAATTGCGGGCGATAGGGGAGGAATTGCGGCCGGTGGGGGGATTAAATTCGGGCACTACTAATGCTCAGGCTCCGCTCCCTCTCGACCCTCCACTTCCTCCCCCAACAATCTCGTTCTCCTCTCTCCAGGTCGGAGACCGCGGCGGCGATGGTGGAGATCGACGAAGAGAAGTTGAGGCGGTTTGCAGGCAGGACGCGCGGCTGCGCGCTCGCCTGAGGGAGATCGGCTCGTGGTATACCAGCAAAAAGGAGATGTACGGCGAGGCGGAGGCGATTTTCGATGGAATGACGACGGTGGAGGAGCGGTCGCTGTTCGGGAGGGGTGGGCACAAGCACCCACTCCAGGTGCTGCTGTGGGCGATGGATCAGGCGGACTCGCCGGTGCCAGTCGTGGCGAGGAAGTGGGTGGCATTCACCTCCTTCGAGACGGCGAATCTCGCCCCGGCCATGCGAGAGTCGGCGCTCAGATCTCGCAAGGGGGTGCTGGCCCTCCCAGCTCCAGGGTCGGCTATGGCGCCGATCGAGATCCTCGAAGACCCAGTGGTGCAGCCACCGCGGGAGGGGGCACCGCAGATGGAGGTGCAGATCCCATGACGTTCAGCTTGGCTCGCCCCACCTCCGACTCCACCGACCCCTTGCCGCTCGGCTCGCCTCACCGGAATCGATGCCTGAAGCCCCCGCTAGCCCGCAACCGCTTCTGGATGTTGGCTAGCGATGATTCAGGTTCCGATTCTGATGAGGTTGATGATGTAGGTAAATATCACGTTCCTGCATGTTCTTATTCTCCTCCTGTCAGTGTGGGGATTCTAAGATTATTGATACATAGAGCCGAATCAGGCTTGTGAATAAGAAAATGAAGAAAAAATGCATAGATATGTTCAGAGTTTGCTTTTACGAAATGCGGGGGATGCTATTGATAAGAAATGTGATAGAATGCAGATTGAATCCAGTAGTGATATGATACATATAAATTCTCCTAGTTGGGGGGTATATCATCGCAATAACATTGATATGACGCTCATAAAAATGAAGCCTAGAAATCCAAAAATCTGGGATTATGCCAGATTTCCTGAATTCGTAAGTGATATTGAACCTGATGATAATAACCCTCCTCAAAATAACAATAATGGGATTGGGGGGAGTGGAGATAAGATTGGTAAGGAAGATTTTAGGTAAGATATTCCTGAAAATTACGCGTTGCAGGAAGTGGCTAATGAAGTTCAGAGAAGGGAGGAGGTTCAGAATTTTTGGAGAAAAGCCAGAGAGGATGGTAGGACAAAAAAATGGTCGCAGTATGGTTCTGGTAAGTTGGGCCTCAAGGGCCTATGGCCCAGTAAGGAGGAAAGTTTTGGGGGCCCAGAGGGGGGAGTGGGGGGATGGATATATATAGCAGAGGCATTTCACCTGCGGTCCCTGAACCTGATTTCCTCCACTCTCCAAACCCTAAAAATCCCAAGGGGCGGCGAGTAGGGAAGCTGAGTCTGAGGAAGAAGATTTCGCCGGAGGAAGAGAAGAGATCATGGCCAATGGGTAGGAGAGCTGGCGTCCCAGGCCAGGGAGAGGTGCTGGTTTTGGAGGAAGAGGTAACTTCTTCAACAAACCCAACAATTCTGAGAGAGGCTTTAATAGGCCTGATGGGAGAGACCAGGAGAGCTTCGAGTGGAGAAATAGAGATGGTAACTACAGAGGGGGATCTGGGACAAATAACAATGGATCTGGAGGTGAAGGGACATCTATGGGAAGTGGCAGAGATCTGGATAACAGGGTTGGAAATTTTGGCCCCAGCAGAGGGGGAGAGCAGCAAGAAAGAGTTCTTGGGGGGACCGGAGAAATGGGATCTGGTAGTGGACCTGCAACAGTCTGTCCTAATGCCCCTCAGATGGGTATGCAAGGGGGGCAAATGCAGCTGGCAGGTGGTTTCCCTGTGATGAACAACCCTAGTTTCCCCCAGCTAATGCCAGTGGGAATGGGGCTTGGTCAATTTGGTTTCATGCCCCAGGAGCAAATGGCACAACAATACCAATACCTGCTATCCAACATGGCAAAACAGGAGACCTTGAAGCTGCAGGGCTATCAAAAGGATGAAGGGGAAAAAGGAACATCAAAGAAGAAAGATGCAGGGAGCAATAACAAGGAACTGTTCTGTGTGAAGTGCAAGGAGCAGGGACACCTGAAGATTGATTGCAAGAATACGTTTTTTTGTGTGGTGTGCCAGAGAGCATCATATAACACTGAAGATTGCACAGTCTTGAAACAAACTAAACCAGTGGCCAAATATGTTGGATATGGAGCTAGGGGCCTGGGGTGTCTTCTGGTGCAACACACTAAGGATATGGTGGCTGCTGAACAGACAAATCCTATGGCATTGGTGACTGTTCACTCTGGATAGTTAAATGAGACTACGGTTGCTTTTGGATTCTCCAATATGTTTGAGTCGGGGTGGACCTGGAGAGCCAAGTTTCAGAGTCCTGCAACATTTCTGATGAGATTTCCCATAAGGCCAAATTGGTGGAGTTAAAGAACTTTGGTAAATTTACTTTGTTGGGGACAGGAGCTATGGTGAAGGTTGATTTCTGGAGCCCAGATGATAAAGCCAAAGGAAATTTGCACTCAGTGTGGATAAAAATGTGGGGTGTACCTGATACATTGAGGCATTATCTGGGGATTTGTGAGATTGGTTCTGCTTTGGGGCCAATGGTGGTGGTGGACATTGAGCACATCCATTCCAGGGAGGAGATCAAGGTGAAAGTTGGAGTGAGGGACATACACAAGATTGGTTCTGCTCCTGTATAATATTTTCTTTGAATTTGATTCAGTAGCTGAACAGGGATGGTACAAGTTTGAGGAGGGGAATAAAAGGAAAATGTTTGAATATCTGGAGCTGAAACACTTTGAGGCACAGAGAGAGAATGACAAGCAGAAGAAAAGCAAGCAAATAGACACTGGGAAACAGAATGTGAGTTTGGGAAGCTTGGGGCTAAAACAGTATGAACAGGTGGTTCTGAAGTCTGGAGACAATTGTCAAAATACTGACACTGCTAAAGAAAGTGAGAAAATAGGGATTAGTGCAGAGAGGCAGGGGAGAGAAGATGATCTGTTATCTAGGTTGCAAAAAGCAGAAGAATTGGCTGCTAGACAGACTGCACAGTTGATGTTGGAAGAAAAAAAGAGGAAGGAGATGGAGATAATTAGGAAAACCTTTGAGAAAGAGGTGAAGAGACAGCATGAGTTACTTCAAATTAATCTAAAAGGGAATGAAGATGTGAAAGGGTCTCAATCTGGAGAGAAAAATACTGCTGAGGGAGAGGAAATGGAAAACTTGGATGAAGATATGCAGATTGAGGACAAACAAGAGGGGGAAGGAGAGATGACAGATCGGGAGCTGATGGAACAAGCCATTGGACTAGGGTATGTTGAGCCAATGGATTACACAGCTAGTCAAGAAACTGATTCCTTTGAGACCAAGATTATGAAGGCTGGGAAAGGTGATGCTGGTCTAAAGGAAGAAGAGGAAGAGCGGAGGAGATGTCTTAGGCTGAAAGGAAAGGAAGATCGAAATATCACTGAGCTGGCAAAAGAAAGGGCTGCAAAAAAGGACAATTATGGTAAGCTAAATGGTAGTGAGAGTTTACCAAATGCTGATAGCTTCTTTCAGAAAGTTGCTGAAGGGGTTGGGGTGAAACTTGGGAATAATCTTGATATGATTAAACATAATGTTGAATTGATAAAAAAAAGTGGAATAGGCTAGGATTGATTTGTGGTTGTCTGACTTTAATAGAGAACAAAAACAAGTTGTGATGCCTGAAGAGGCTGAGATCATTGATACTGGGGATTATACCCTGAAAGATCTCTTAGATCAGGGGGAAGATGGGGAAGATGATAGAAAGGATGATGATTGGGAGATAGTCAGAGAGCTTTTTTCATCTAGGAAAAGAGATGGGAAGAAAAATAAATAATAAAACCACCAGGGGTTCTGGGGTTGAAACTGCCTTTGCTGTTAAAATTTTGGAATCTTCGGTTAAGAAAAAGAAAAAAAAAGAAATGAGAGGTATTTTCTAGAATATGAGAAGGTTTGGGGGATATTAAAAAAAGATTCTTGAGAGAGATGATCATGGATATGAAAGTGGACTTCCTGGGACTACAAGAGACCATGAGGCAAGAGATTTGTAGAAATGAATTACAGCAAATTTGTGCTGGTAGAGATTTTCACTGGCATTTCACTCCAGCTAGGGGGAAATCTGGTGGATTATTGTTAGGGGTTAATTATACTACCCTTGATGTTATATCTCAAGATGAAGGAGATTGTTACATTAAAATTACAGTCCAAGATTAAAAAAACTAGATTCATCTGGGATTTAGTGGTGGTCTATGGGGATGCTCAACCAGAGAGGAAATCTAGATTCCTAGCTGAGCTCTCTAGAATTTTCCAAAACAATGTAAACCCCATTCTAATTGGAGGGGATATTAATATTATTAGAAAAGCCAGTGAAAAAAATAAACCTGGTACTCCAGGTCATTGGAGTTTTTTGTTTAATGCTATTCTATAACAAGCTGGAGTTAGGGAGCTTGAAATGAATGGTAGGAACTTTACACGGGGGAACAATTTACATGTCCCTACCTTTGAAAAATTAGACAGGATTTTGTGTAGTAATGAATGGGAAGAGGTATACCCCTTGACTCATGTTACAGCTTTGACTAGGGAAAAATTTGACCATACTCCACTCTTCCTAGATTCCGGTGATATTCAAAAATCTGACCCCCCCCCCCCTTCAAATTTGAAAATGCTTGGTTTCTTAGGGAGGGGATTGATAAGATTGTGCATGAAGTTTGGAAGGATAGTAACATCACTAGAGATAGTGTTGATAGGCTTCTAGGGAAATTTAGACTTCTTAGACCCAAATTAAAAGGGTGGAACAGAAACATGAATGCCTGGTATATTGAGTTGAAGAAAGACATTCTACTCAAATTAGACAATATTGATAAACACTGTGAACTTAATGGGCTTACTGCTGCAGACAGAGTAGAGCAAAAAGAGCTCAGAGCCCAGCTGGATAGACTCCTGCAACAAGAGGAAGCTAAATGGAAGCAGAGAGCTAAGGTGGATGAATTGCTGGAAGGTGATAGTAATACAAAATTCTTTCCTGCCAAGGCCAATGGGAGGTTAAGGAGAAACAGGATTAATAAACTTGAACAGGATGAGGGAGTTGTTGAGGGTGAGAAAGATATAGTGGAATATATCACTAATTTCTACAAAACCCTATTTGGGCATCCTGATAATTCCACTATATCTCTAAATATAGATAATCCACAAAAGATCCAGGATCAGTACAAGGCTATGCTGACAGAGGAGTTCTCAATGGAAGAAATTAAAAATGTGGTCTTTAAAATGGCTCATAATAAATCTCCTGGCCCTAATGGCTTTACAGCTGAATTTTATCAGCATTATTGGGAGTTGGTTAAAAATGATCTCAAAGACTTGCTAGATGATTTTGCCAATAGGAAAATTGATATTAGTAGGTTGAATTATGGTATTATCACGTTGATACCAAAAAGCAAAAATGCTAATAGGATACAAAACTTTAGACCCATCTGCTTGTTGAATGGTTGCTTCAAAATCATTACAAAAGTCTTAATGAATAGGCTGAATATAGTGGCAGCTAATGTTATCTCTCCTGTTCAGACTGCTTTCATAAAAGGCAGATACATTATGGAGGGGGTTTTGATATTCCATGAAGCATTGGATAGTATTAAAAGGAAAAAACAAGGTGCTTTGTTGTTAAAAATAGATTTTGAGAAAGCTTATGATAAGATTAGATGGACCATTCTTTTTCAAATGCTCAAGATCAAAGGATTCCCAGATAAATGGATAGACTGGGTGATGGACACCATCAGGGGTGGAAAAGTGTGTGTGAAAGTTAATGAAAACCTGGGGAAATATTTTCCTACTCATAAGGGGCTGAGACAGGGGGACTCTCTGTCACCTCTTAATTTTGACCTGGCAGCTGATGCCTTAGCTATAATGCTGGATAATGCTAGGAAAAATGGATTAGTTAAGGGGGTCTTAGAAGAATATGTTGAAGATGGGATCAACATGCTCCAATATGCAGATGATACCATCTTCCTTATACAAGATGATATAGATAGTGCTCAAAACCTTAAGTATATACTTTGCCTCTGTGAGCAAATGTCTGGGTTGAAAATTAACTTTCATAAAAGTGAACTTTTCCTTTTTGGAGAAGCTGATAGCAGGAAAGATGAGTATGCTAAAATATTCACTTGTCATGTTGGCACTTTGCCTATGAAATACTTAGGTCTACAAGTTGATAAGGGGAGAATCAGGAATAAACATTGGAAACCTACAGAAAATAAGATGGAAAAGAAATGTGAGACCTGGCAAGGAAGGCTTCTTGCTAGTGCTGGGAGGGTCACTTTGATCCAGTCTTCCTTGACAGGCATCCCTTACTTTATGATGTCCTTTTATGGACTGCCTGTGGGGGTTGAAAAACGTATGGACTTTTTTAGAGCTAGGCTTTTATGGCAAGAATATGATAAAAAGAAAAAAAAATATCATTTGGTCAAATGGGATGATGTCTGCAGGCCCAAATACATGGGTGGTTTGGGGATTCACAATTTAGCATGTATGAACAAAGCTTTATTGAGCAAATGGTGGTGGAAAATTTACAATACAGAAGGCTTGTGGCAAGACATAATTCTGAAAAAAAATATAAAGGGTGTAAAGCAATTGGAAATATAGTGGCTAAACAGGGAGATTCCCAATTTTGGCAGGAATTATTGAAACATAGAGATCATTTTACCTCTATGTGTAAATTTGTTGTAGGAGATGGGGGGAACACCAGATTTTTGGAAGACTGGTGGATTGGATCGGCACCTTTATACAAAAACTTCCCTAGATTATATAATATATGTTTTGATAAAAAAAGACAGCTAAAGAGGTCCTTGAGGGGGGGATTGACAATATCCAGTTTAGGAGAACTTTGACAGGAGATTCTAGAGAGCTGTGGGAGCATATAAAAGAGGCATACAATTCGGTGGTGTTGAGAAATGTAAAGGATAAGATCAAATGGACCCTTACAAAAAAAGGGACATACACAGTAAAGTCCTATTATAGGCATCTAACAGAAAATGGGATCAAATATCCACATCTGTATATGTGGAAGATGAAGATACCACCTAGGGTTAAAGTCTTCATGTTGCTAGCTCTTAGGAATAGCATTCTCACCAAAGATAACCTACTGCACAGGGGATGGAAAGGGGATTATAAATGCCCATTTTGTGGGAGAACAGAAACTATCAATCACTTGTTCTTGACTTGCTCGGTAGCTAGATTGTTGTGGACTATTTTGAAATGTGCTTTTAATCTAAAAGACATACCAGATAATCTAGATTTGATAATGAGGGATTGGGCAAAAAAATTTGATAAAGATGAAAGGGTTTTAGTCTGGATAGGGATTTCAGCTGTTTGTTGGACTATTTGGAAATTGAGAAATAGTGTTGTTTTTTATAATAACAGGGTGAATGATCCTTGTGTGCCTATTAACTTGTTGCTCAAAAACTTACATGATTGGAATATTTTGCAGAAAAACCCCGTAAGAAGTAGAATGATGGAGGCTGGAACAAAGCAAATTGGTGAAGTGGCTGAAGAAGTGTTCCGAGCAGCACATGGGTGGCGCCTGGAGACCAAGAGAATTCTGGGGTGAACCTCAAAACCTGTGACGCTGCGATGAATTCTGCTTCTTCAAGCCTTTTTGCTGGTTTACTTGCTGTTTCTACCTTTCCCGATGAAGACTTATTTTGTGAAACTGCTTGTAATAGCCTATCGTAGCTCTCTGTTCTAGACTGCTAAAATTCTGTAATACTGGTGCCGGGACCGTTTTGAGCCCAGGCCTTAGATCTCCCCTTCGGTAAAGGTCTGCTTGTTTCGGAGGATTATGAGTGGAGGTAGGGATGGCTCCTTACACCCCTTCCAGAAGCAAAAGTTGACAAAAAAACCAGGGGGAGATAGCCTCGTTTCTCTTGTTTTATCTTTCTGTTTTTAGTTTGTAAGACGTGGTGATTTCTATTAATGGAAATCGGAGAGGAAACTCTCTTTTATCAAAAAAAAGCATACACAGCGTGGGTCAAATGGCCACCACGCTCGAAGCAAGTGGTGGGCCGCTCTAGGCGCGCATGTCCCGCATCTGCCTCTGCTGCAGCCCCGTTTTGCTGCTGCTTCTGTTTGCTGCGGAAATATGATCAGAGATCAATGTTGTGCTACAGTTGACTGTTGCTCGCTCTGAATCGCCGCTGTGGAACCACCGGGGCCCTGCCGCCACCGTCGGTCGCAAGGGCTTTGCCTGGCGGCGGCGGCTGGCAGCGATGAGGGAAGAGAGATTGGAAAGGTAGACCGTAGAAAAAACGGATCGAGATCGCCTCCCGTGTCGCCCCTTCGGTATGAGGGGCAATTCCTTTCTCAGTCGCCTATGAACATGAATAGACTGGGTCTTCATATATAGCTTCTCTCTGTCGACAGCAAGACGATAAGCTTTCCCCTAAAAAAACAAAACAAGACGAGAAGGTTACTCAACACGACTAAACTTACCTTTTTGATCTTTTTTTTCTTTTTGAAGCCAAACTGTACTCTTCTTATCTTTTTTTTTTGCAACCATGTACTCTTCCTATCGGTCGGTGTTAAATAGGTCTAGCGTGATATATACACGTATTTTATACGTATGTAACTTATATGTGCTGGTCATTATGTATAGAAAGACCCCACGGAAAACCCTAAACCTATTCTTCTAACTGTCGCAACTCATCAGTACGTACAAGAAGATCAACGGAGACGACTTATTAAATGAATTTTCTCAGCGATGCAGAAACACACTCGTACACGTGTCCTCTTGCTTGCAGCTAGCTAGCATGTTCGTACGGAATTCGGTCTCCGTGTCCGTGTACGTACTATTAATTATGTGTTACTCACGGTTGTAATTGATCGATCCGAACTCAATCAATCAAACCGGTCCTCAATTCGTCGGCGCAGATGGACGTACGGCCGACGGCGGGCGGCGCCGTGTATTTTGTTAGAAGGGAGAGAGGGATTTGGTGGAATTGTCGTTGTATTACTTGAGCCTCATGGGCATATATATAGGAGTACAATCATCTATTTGGAATACAAGACAAGCCAGAACAAATCCTAGTCTATCTTGTCTTTCCTAATAAACATTATACTCAACATCCCCTCGCAGTCACAACGGTAGCGACGCAGACGGTGAGACTGGAGAAGAATCTGAAGGCAAGCCAATGGATACCCCCCCCCCCCCACAGTCGTAACGGTCGACACATCGCAGAAGTCGTGACTGGAGTG
>NC_041391.1:715534664-715548111 GCF_002162155.2 Triticum dicoccoides | reverse complement strand
AGCCCTTTGTGCCGTTTGTCGATGTAGCCGAGAGCGTGTGTGGTGGAGCCGTGCGAAGAATGTTGTGGTCGGTGTCGAGTCGAGGTGGCCAGTGTCGAGGAAGTCGCCGTGGAGCCGTGGGCGCAAGGAGGCGCCGAGTTAGCATGGGCGCATTGGTGTCCAAGTAGTGATGCGCCGGGAAGAAGATGTTGTTGAGGACACGTCGCGGCGGGTTTGCCAAGCCCGGGGACACATCGTGGACGAAGGCACGCACCGGTGTTGCCAGCACCGGGCATGCGTAAACGGACGAAGACGAAGTTGACGAAGAGCCGCGCCAGGCTTGCCAGGCCCGGGGACACGTCGTGGACGAAGGCACGCGGCGGTGTTGCCAGCACCGGGCATGTGTAGACTGGGACCTGCACAAGCTGTACGCCATGTCGAAGTAGTCGAAGAGGCCAGCAGAGAAGGACTCGACGACGGTTGCGGCGCCAATCAGCGTGGGGCCAATGTCGCACGCGGTTGTCGGAGTAGATGAAGCGGTCGGGGTAGATGACGGCGACGCTGGCGACGGGCTGGTGCTGGATGAAAAAGAACGGGGTGGACGGGCGGCGGCAGCGGCTACAGGGGTAGCGGCGGCGGCGGCCGAAGAAGAGCGGCGGCAGCGGCCTGATGGCGGAGGCGGCGGCTAGGTTATGAGGGCGGCGGCGATGCTCGAAGTAGGCGAAGAACCCTAACGGCGTGACGAAGACCGGCGCGGACGGTGGCGTTCCCGCGCTAAGGGAGATGGCGCGGCGTATACCACGGGAGGTCGACGCACGGTGACGGCGGAGTGGACCGCGGGCCGCGGTGCTATGGTCCGAAGGGGCGACGCAACGGCGGTAGGCGGGTCGGGGCGACGGCGGGAAGACCTCGGGGCGGCAGCGGGGACCGCGGACCGCGACGCTGCGGCCCGAAGGGGCGACACAACGGCGATTCGCGAGTCGGTGCAACCGCGGGGACGGCCTCGGGACGGCGGCGTGGACCACGTGCCACGCTCGCTACGGCCCGACGGGGCGACGCAGCGGCGGCGCGAGGGTCGATGCAGCCACGGGACGGCCTAGAGCGGACGCCCTCGGGGCGGCGGGGGACCGCGGGCCGCGGCACTACGGCCCGAAGGGGCGACGCAGCGGTGACGCGGGTCGGTGCAGCCGGGAGAAGAACCACGGGGCGGCGGCGCTGCGGCCCGATGGGGCGACGCAGCGGCAGCCCGATGCTCGATCGATGGAGAGGCGCGCTGAACTCGGGGACGATCTTCACGGGACCTGCGGAGGCGCGTGCAACCGATGGCCCAGGTCGGTCGCGCAGCGTAGATGAGGCAGATCGCGGCGGCGAGCGGGTGATCAAGCCGATCGCGCGCGAGGTCGGGGACGCCGCAGGGGGAGGCGTGGTGGCGGCGGAGTCCGAGATGAAGCCGGCGGCGGCGGGCGACAGGGCGGCTATGATTAGCCGCCGCATGGCGCGAGGCCGCTGGGTCGGGGTGATGCAGGAGTCCCGGTCGGAGCAGGGCGGTGACGGCCGGCGTAGATCGACGGGCGGGCCGTCGCGCGAACAGCGGCGGTGAAGGGCTGCTGCATGACGCAAGGCCGCCGGGTCGGGGCGACCGGTGGGCCGACGCGCGGACGACGCGCGAGGCCGCCTCGTCGGGGCGACCAAGGGGCAGACACGCGGACGATGCGCGAGGCCGCCGGGTCGGTGTAGAAGCCGGCCAATCGCGTCGGTGTTGGAGTAGAGGCGCACGGGGTCGATGGCGGCGGTGGGCGAGCAAACCGGATCACATAGACCGGAAAACCAAAAAGTAGACGCCGATCAAGGCGACCGGCGAGAGAGAGAAAACCCGGATCAAAGGATCGGGAAAAAAGACTCTCTAGGGCAGCCGACCAACACGGCCGGCGGACGAACCCTAGGTACGGGCGGCGCGGCCCCCGGCGGCGGTCATGGAGGCCGACCGCCCCAGGGGCGGCGCGCAGGTGCGGAAGCGGCGGCGGCTAGGGTTTAGGATCGACTTGCGATAGATACCATGTTAGAAGGGAGAGAGGGATTTGGTGGAATTGTCGTTGTATTACTTGAGCCTCATGGGCATCTCTACTCCTAATGGACGAATTGGTTGAATAGTCCCCCCACTTTCAACCGGTTTATTTTCAACCGGTTTATTTTCAACCGGTTTTTCTTCGTCCCACCTCCCACCAGCCCCTCCCACCGGTTTTTCTCTTTTCTCGTCTGACCGGCAATACCCAACGTATTTATGATAATCAATTATAATTAATCCACGTATAGTAATAAATCAATCCAGGTATGGTAAGGTCATAACTCAGGAAATTTTGAATATGGTAATTATATGGTAATAAATTTAAATTACCCCAAAGGCTATCAATCCAGGTATGGTAAGGCCATAACTCGGTAAATATCGAATATGGTAATAAATTTAAATTACCACCAGGTATGGTAAGGCTATCCACGTATAGTAATAAATCATATAGTAATAAATCATAATTAATCCACGTATAGTAATAAATCAATCCAGGTATGGTAAGGTCATAACTCAGGAAATTTTGAATATGGTAATTATATGGTAATAAATTTAAATTACCCCAAAGGCTATCAATCCAGGTATGGTAAGGCCATAACTCGGAAAATATTGAATATGGTAATAAATTTAAATTACCACCAGGTATGGTAAGGCTATCGATCCAGGTATGGCACGCCCTCACCTGATCACCTATCACAATCTCCAGCCCCACACGCGCACCAAAGAACCCACCCGGCACCAAATGCAGCTCCTCTCGATCCCCTCGAGTAAACGCCGCCGCCGTCGTGCGATCTTCCTGACACAGACGCCGTCGCCGCCTCCTTCCCACCTACGGCGTCCCCCACGTCCATGGTGACGGCGCTCGCGTCCTACGCTGACCCTCCGCCTCATATAGGTTGGTTGTTGATGGAGTGGGATGTGCCGCTGCGGTTTGGGGAGGCGCAATCACGATCTGGTTGGGATCTCAGTGTGGACTCGTTCTCTGCGATGAAGGATGGCGCTGCCTCCCTGGCAAATGGGATCGGAGGAAGGGGCTCTACGTCGTGAATGTCGGCGAGGCAGCGGCCGAAGGCGAGCCCGACAGTGAGCACGGGTGTTCGTCCCATGAAATAGGCGGCCACGGAGGGCGGATCTGAGGCCACCCCAATCGCCGGTGGCCCTTCCTCCCATCGCTCATCGCCTCCATTCTCTCTCTCCTCTAAATCTTTGTCGCCCCTGCCTGGTTCTGGCCGACGCCATCCGGCTCTCGCATCGACCACCACCAGCACGACTGCGGATGAGGCGCAACCGCAGACGCCGCCGCCGCCATCCTCATCCACCTCCTCCACCATCCTTCCTAGCCGTCGTTGGGGGCACCCGCCATTTGCGCTCTAGCCCACCCGCTCCCTCCTATCCCCTCCCCCTGCCTGCCAGCCCCGTGATCCATCGCACAGATGGCAGGTACTACAGCGACCTCCTCCCCAGCGGATCCGGCCTCCTCCGATGGAGATCCATCCTGGGCACCGCCTTATTCTCATGCGTGCACGTCTATATCAACGTCTCATTCCACATCACTTTGCAAAGTATGTGCTTGATTGTTCCGAACTGGATCGATCGATTGTGCAAGGTACTTTGGGTGTCGTCATTGACGGCAATTGTCACGCCATGCTACCATCGGAGGGGTCCCTCATCGATGATTAGGGTCTTCCGAACTGCACGAGCTCCATTGAGAAGGTCATTAAATAAAAGGTTATATTGGAGTGTACTATAGGGCCTTTTGCACTTTAGTGTGACTAATAATTTGCCTTAATATCACAGATTGTATTACTACCTTTCTAAGTGAATGACATTCAAGAAGGTCATTAAATAAAACCAAGAAATCCTTCTGGTATTGGAGTGTAGGAAAGTTGAGACTATAAAACCAAAAGGTTATATTTACGTTTATTAGAGAAGGTTCTTTACTTTTTATAGGAAAACATAAAATGTTGCGATGTAGAGTCTAGGTGGTGGGCCTCCTTGATCCACTTGGTGGATGAGGGCGACTCCGGTCCTGGCACCCATAGTGCCAGTGATCCAAAAATCATAGGGCCTGGATATAGCTCTAGCAGACGTATGCGGCTTGCGCATCGAGCTGGGTCGTCTCGAGCATGGAGATAGGCGAGTTGTAGACCAAGAGCTGGTACAGAGATAGGCGAGTTGTAGACAAGAGCTGGTGGGCAGCAAAAAACGCATGCACACCAAAGAACAAATCTGAGTCACATGCCTACTTCTATTGGTTTCTACAAAGAGCGGCTAGCTTAGATCTTAGACCAGTCGGTCACTGTCGAGGTCGCCAAGGTGATCTTACAGCACCGCCATGGGGATTTCTCATGATTTTATGTAGGCAAGCCGCAAGCGGTGGTGGTGATTGGCTGGGTGGTGTCGCTGCCTTGGAAAGAGACGAAGTGATGGTAAAAGTAAGCAGGATCCGATGATTCTTCCGTGGGGATAGCCAAAGTCAAGATGTCGACTACAGACTCGTCGCAGACTTGCAGTGAACCTGGATGCGGCGAGCCTGATTTGTGGATCGATGGCGGGTCTTGACTTTGTTAGGCTGGGATTGGATGGTTGCGGAGGGTGGTGTGCTTGGTTGGGTTCCCATGGAAGAATGTGGCCTCCTCGTGGATCTGGTCATGCCCATCCTAGAGAACATTGTGTCCCTAGCTCCCTCGAGGAGCAAGGACAGTGCAAGCGGCAGCAGGGGGTAGGGGTAGATGTGGGGAGGGATGTCGGCGGCTGCTCGAGGTCATCATGATGAAACCCTTGACGTCCCATCTTTATCAATGGAAGTGGAAGAGCACGAAGTCGAGATTGGATAGGAGTTTGAGTTCTTTTTGGCACCGATCGGTTCCCCACTTTAGAGATGTATTTTTTTTGCGTGCGAGCAAACAGTGAGTTGATTCTAAAAGGGATAGGCACTTTTCAACAGAAGTGCATGACGGACCAAAAATATGACCTCATTTTATTTGTTTGATAGATATCGTATTATTCGTTGTTGTTCGTTCGATGAAATTTCCTAACATTTGATTGTTGTGTTTCTAATTAGAGCACCCCATAATCACCCAATATGAGGGGATGATAAATGAAAGATACTGATTATAAATTTTGAAGAGCCTGTGGCAACGCACGGGCGTTATACTAGTATATATAGGAGTACAATCATCTATTTGGAGTACAAGACAAGTCAGAACAAATCCTAGTCTATCTTGTCTTTCCTAATAAACATTATACTCAACATATCTAGCTAGCATCTGACAGAGGGCGCCGTTGATGATGTCAACGCACAACTGGTCCGATCTCCCCGGCGATCTCCTCCATGTGGTCTACGTCAAAGTCCCCGGCTTGCTCCACCGCATCCGCTTCGCCGCCGTTTGCAGGTCGTGGCGAGCCTCTGCAATCGCGTCGCGGCACATGGCTCCGCCCGCTATACCGTGGCTTGTCTTCTGCTTGTCGCGCGACAACGACGTCGATGACATCAAGACAAAGAACATATACTGCCCCGAGGATGACCGGTTCTTGCACATCCCTTTGCCGAGCAAAGTAATTGGAAAGCGGTTTGTGGGAGCTTATGATGGTGGTTGGGTTGCCATGCTTGGACACGACATGCAGCTTGCGGTCGTGAACCTCTTCTCTGGTGTTGAGGTGCCACTCCCCGTAAGGACAGTCTTGTCCGGTGGCTCGAGCAACATAATCCAAAAGGTTGTCTTCTCAGAATCCCCCACCATAAGTGGGTGCATGCTGGCCGCCATCATCCCCCAATGTGGGATCACCCTCTGCCGTGTTGGTTGTAAGGACAACATGTGGATAATGAAGCAACTTGATTGGCCAAGAGTTAAGGACATCATATTCTACAATGGACAACTCTATGGTATTACCTTATTTCAGGACCTAGTCAAGTTTGAAATAGGTGTGAACAAAGAGGGCAGGCCGATGATCATCCGCGAACCTCAACGGCTTCCGATCCGAAAGCTTAGTAACCCCGTCGTGTGTCGAAACTACATTATTGAGTTGCATGGCAAGTTGGCGATGGTTGTGAGGAATTTCTGTGCGCCTTATTTTAAAGTGTTTCAACTTGCTAACGAATCAACGACAGAGTACGCTCACAGGTGGGAGGAGGTAACGAGCTTGGGTGACAACGCCTTGTTTCTAGGGGACATGTGGTCCAAGACGGTGTGCACGGCGGCGGCTGGATGCGGCGGGGTGCAGAGAAGCTACATCTATACCGACGATCTAGTGCATTCAACTTGGTTGGACGACCAAGGTGACCGTGTATATCCTACGCGAGACGAAGGCGGTGACGATGCCATGTGGAGTATTAGATCAGCAGGATGTTATGTAGCTACTCGCGCTTCAAGTCGCATATGGGTTCTCCCCCCAAACATCTAGCTGATCAATAATGGTCTGAGGTGGCATCTTTTTTATTTTACCCTTGTGTCTAAGGCCAACATTTAACATAAATTGGAACATATAGGTTGTGAAAATACCAACAATATATAAAGCCCCATTTTATTATGAGATATAGTATGGTTTATATATTGTCTCATGGCATATAAAAATTATGAATTATTCATTCTTAGCGTAGTTATGTTGCTTAATGTACGTACGTGTTCTGAATGTGACTAACTTTATATGCTAGTCAGTTTCAGGATTCTTTGTATAATTGTATCATGCACCAACACCACACCATGTATATACATACATATACATATGTGATTCAAGCATGCATGTGAATCATATATACGACATGTGGTAGAGTGTAGATTGTGTAGTAACAACAATCGTGACCAAAACACAAGCATGTTGTCCATGGCATAGGTCGCGTTGCTCCCATATGCTACTCACTGAGGATCATGGCGGAAATGTGGTTCAAGGCGGTGTATGTGCCGACGGTGAGACTCGGCGGGGTGCAAAGGAACTGCATCTACACCAACAACGTGACTTACTTGGTGAAGTTGGACGACCATGGTGACCATGTATGTCGTACACTAGGCAGAAGGATGCCATGCAGCAGATCAAATCAGCGGGAACTATGACAGTTCCTCATTCTTCAACTGGCATGTGGGTCCTCCCTCCGGATTTCTAGCCGATAAAGAGTAGGCATGGACACCTTTAGCTTTATTCCTTGCATACATGGTATTAAGGTCAAGCTTCACCCTAATTTGGGTCATATAGATCAGAAAAATAGATACGTAGAGAGTAACATTTGACTCGGAGTTATATATAAGCCTTGTTAAAATTGTCGTTGCCTATCTGTGAGATTATTTGTTCGATCTTGGCTTATGTTGTTCAATGTTATGCTAGTCGGTTTTGGGATTCCTTTTATACATGTATCGCAGACTGCCACATATATAGATTCAGATCGGATCCTTATAGTTATGTTATTTAAACATACATGCGTACATAGAGCATTAGTGGTGGCTACGGTGTAGGTTGGATAAAAGGTATTTTTAGACCAAACCTCTGATCCTTATTTTGCTACGCCATGAATTGTCAAACTGTTACACCAAATGTGACCAAAACTGAGGAAATTGAGGCTGATTTTGACTTGGGTTGTAATCCTCTTCGCCCTCCCACCTCCCCCCTAATAATTGATCAAAAAGAGGCCTTCAGGCATCCGTGCTTAGTTAGGTCCGGTCCTAAAAACCAAGACCATGTCCGATCGGAAAATATGTTGTGGAGCTTAGGCTTAGGTGCACCTCCTGATCGGCAGCACACGTCTCACGAGATCAATCAGAAAACACGACCAAGTAAGTGTGCTCCTATCGTTTGGATTTGAGCGCGTACTTGTCACTGGCGACTAGAGTAGATAGCTAGGCCCGGGCCGGCACGAGATGATCTGGAATAGCCTGCGCACCAACCAGCCTGAAAGCAATCTCCCCAATCATGCAATGCAAGCAATCCACTAACAAGAGTTCATTCAAGAGGAAGCAAAGACCAGGCAGGCCCTACTACTGTTGCACCCACACAAGGCCATCAGCTAAGTTGCCAAAGCACCAATCGCATCAACAGGAGGCAAATCAAATCTTAGTACACGTCGTGGTGATCTCTGTCACAAGCCCACAGGGACTTGTACGCATCACCACACACTTGATTGACATGATATAATTTCACAGTCGTTTTCTCTCTTTATGCTCTTGACACATACAACACATTCAGGGGGGTAAGGATTGGAAAACACATATGATACACACTCACTATATATGCTCCATTCGTTCATCATCACATTCAGGCCAACAGTTGTTGATTCTTCCAGCTTCCTTGCATCCTTGCATCTATAATTCCAGTACCAGGTCTGCATCATCAAAGTCACAAAGACGTGAAGGTGTGAGTGTGAGTACAGGACTGCACTGTGCAACATCATACATATACACAGTAGTGTCTGGTTGAAGATTCTCCATATGATAGTAAGGAACATATCTCTCGCTGTCAGGTGTCCATTTTAGTGATGGGATTACTGTGCATATGCTAGATTGATATAGCTGGCGAATTCTTGAACATTCTCCAAAAATAGTAGGGAATATCTCACTGTCAAGTGTCCATTTAGGTGATGGGAAAGGTTGTTACTGTACATGCATGCTAGGTGGTTTCGAGAATGAATGATGGGCTTGCACAAGCACTATTAGTAACACTGACTGATCCACTAGAAAGAGAAAGAAAAGGCAATACTAATTAATTGCACTCACAGTCTGCGTCGGTCTTGATCCAGTGGCCGCTCTTGTCGCCGTTGAGCTCCTCACCACCGTCGTCAACAGGGGAGGCGCTGAAGGAGCGCTTCGTGCAGCAGCAGCCGAAGCTCAGCCTGCGTGGCCCGGTTTTCTTCGGAGTCGGTGGGGGCACCGGCTCGTCGGTGGCACCGCCACCGCCGCCGTTGTCTGGGGTACCCCGCTTGCGGTTCTTCTTAGTCAGCATAGTGCTTTCAGGGTAGACTTTCCTGTGGAAGATTTTCAGGATCTGCAATACACATTTACAAATTAACGCTTCTTCCTTTGAATGAACTCTCCCTCAAAAAACTAAAACATATATTCCAAATTAAAGCATCATGTCAAAGGCTAGGGCCAGGCATCTTTCTTAAGTGGCTAAGGATAAACTGACAAATGAAATGGTCCATTAAGAAAGCTGGGATGCATAAAGATAGCATTAGACAGGAGATTGCAAACAAATTGCCATGTCAACTCAATGCGCCCACTTTTACCAACAAGTTGACAATACCTAGTTGGCACTTGGCAGCCGTACGCATCGATTAGAAGCTAGATTGGAATGGACGTTTCCCATAGGAACATAACTAATAATTATGACAATGATAGTTGAAATGAAATGATATTACTGAAGCAGTGGGATATAGAGGAGCACTAGATCATGGAATTGCAAGAGGTCTCTTCTGATCAGTAATTGGACTTTAAGTGCTGCTTCGATCTTTTGCGTGGTAATTAAGTACTGTTGGACCAGTTTCCAACACACCTATGCTGAACCCTAAAGCAAACTGCCAACGAAAAACAGACAATGATTTTTTTCTTTTGAAATTGTGACATGCTCAGAGGTGATTGGTTGGACAATAGATCATAATAATTTCTGATAATTCTACTAAAAGATCCATCAAATAATTAGGTCTAGTGGTTTTTTTCTTCCTTTTCATCCCTGATTTTTTATGGATTGACAATATTTTAGATTCATAAATACATAAATATTCCAGATAAACTCAGTATATTTTTATAATTTTGATAACTAGTTGGGTAACTGCTTAAAATGTTCAAGTAAGCTAAAATTTAACTACTTATGTTTTTAATTTGAAAACTTAGTGCAACATATAGTGGGATAGTAAGTAGGGATGATATTATTGTGATGTGATAATTGTGTTACTCAACTCAAATTAAAATATGGCCCACCTATGTCTTAGGATCGGTTCAAAGTGCAAGTTGCTATTCTCATTAAATCGAATTGTATTTCCAAAAAGCTAGTGGAGACACAGAAATATTTCCATGGACTAAAAATATCAAAATGGTTAAAACATATTGATCAGTCATACAGAACGTAATACATATGCAATGGTCAAAGCCCAAAGAGAGAAACTCAAACAATAATGTCGATGTTTAGGAATTAACAAAAGGTAGAGTAATTTACAGCCAAAGATCAATTAATTTGTCGAATTTATAGACAATGTGCCAAAGGAAACGAGGAACAAGAAGTGTACCTTTTGAAACTTGCTCTTGGCTGTTGCACTGGCTGGCACTCCGTCGCCGCCATGGCCTTTCTCATCCTTGACCCTCCACTTCTTTGTCCTTTTGTGACCGCCATCTTCGCCTTTCCCTACTTTCCCTTCCTCCCTCTCCCCACCATCCTCGCTCTCCTGGACGGCGACTAGGGCGCCCTTCTCTTCCGCGAAGCGTGTCCGCATGAACAGCTCACCGAGCGAGGCACGACGTCCACCACTGTTTCTCTTCTCTGGCCATGATTCAGTGTCGCTGCACACTGGGGAACCAAGTAGGAAGCCCTGCAGTGGGCAATCGATGCCCATGGCGAAGCTTACCCGCGCCGACGGCACGTCGCTGCCCCTGAGGACCTTCTCCAACTCAGCGCTCACCAGCATGAGGTCGTCCTCCGTGGTGGCGACGTCATCTTTCTCCGCGATCGCCTCGACACTGACCATCACCTTCTCCGCGGTGGCTGACTCAAATTGGGGGAAGGTGAAGGTAGGTGTGAGAGCGCCATCACCGACATTGCCATTGTCAACTTCGTCGATGGTGCCATCGATGTTGTCAAGGTCAATGTCGACGCAGTCGTCATCATCAACGTCATAGTCTTCGTGGCCCTCGTCTTCTCCGGGGACATTACCGGTGGCGAAGCCTAGCGTGCCAATGGTTAGGAGGCCGCTGCCGCCGAAGGTGATGAGATCGTCGGCGTTGACCAGCGGTGAAGGATGGTTGGCGACGAAAGCATCATCATCGTAGTACTCATGGTCCTGCGAGGCTAGTCCAGCGATGCAGTTGCAGGCCCCGCCTACATTGAACATATTAAGAGCCATACATTTGCTAAATCATTTCAACCTTCTTCCTTTTGGGGGATAGACCAATCCAATTGTTAATTATGTGATCTTCATAAATCCGCATTCAAAAAAAAAGATATCAATTGACACGCATATATCGAGACATGACAACTTCAATGGTTAGATGGGAAAACTGTCCTGGCAGCACACATTGAACTTGTTTTAATTTTTCCGAACTAAATTTTCAATAATTTATGGAACAAGAAGAAAAATTGGCTAGCCAAACTATGAGACAAAGCAACACTGGTTGCTAACAGTGATGCCAAACAGGCTCCTAGGCCACCAATCCCAAGTTGCAGAATGGTCGACAATGCCGTGCGTAGGCTCTATCATCTCCCTAAGAATATGCCCTCGTGATCCAGGAATACATTCGGGCATTTGGAAAGAGAGGAAAAACCACATTGGACAACGTTGGTTGGTGTATGTGCATAAACAAATACTTCGTACTATCTATCTATGTATAGCTGGAAAGGAGTGGCATGTGTGTAGGTCCGGTGTGCCATGTCCAATGGGACCAAGAGCAAGATGGCAAACCAACGTGCATAGATTTTCCTGGGTGGTCCATAATTTGTACTGTTCAAATCTGGAGCATGCAACTGTACACACTAACCAAAATGATCCATCCTTCACGTGCCAGTTGCCATGTCAAATATGTCCATATATACATGTATCCCACATTAATTCGTTCCTATGATTGATGCTTGGACCTCACATCTAGTCGTGTATTCTTGGTGCGCAATAATCGGTTAATTATGTGCACCTTGGATGCAGAGACCGCAAGTGTCGTTCTTGCATCATCCATGTGGACAAGACTGTTGTACCAAAGAGCTAGCATTGGACCGAATCAATACGAACATAAGGATGTTACACCCTCTGGCCCTAAATATAAGACGTTTTTGCGGTTTAAATTATAAAAGGGGTAATACTTTCAGTTATGAACGAGTGCAACATCGATAGTAAGCGGGCAGGCATACCTCCGGCGGCGTTGAACTCTTTGAACACGTCGTTATTGCTTCGTAGCTTCCGGTGCATCCAACCCAGGAGCTGTTAAGCACACCAAGAACATGCATGCACAAGAGGGTGGTGAGATTGCTAGCTGGTTCTATCAACTTAACCAAAGAGAAACCTTGGTGAAATGCTCTCCTCCGATTAGAAAAAACCGCCAAAGCAACAATTAAAAGCCTTTGTCGCAACGTTATCGGAAAATAAATAAAAACGGAGTTTTTTCTTTCTTTCTTAGCGAATTGAGAGGACAAACTATGTGTGGAGAGCACAATGGTTGAGAAATGGCTCAGGGCAGCCAACATGAACAAAAGGAAGGTGGAAATTAAGCAGCCGAAAGGCGGTAAAAGATAAGAAGCAGTTGAGCGGCGGAGAATGCAAGGCGCAAATAAAAGAGAAATTTACATATGATGATAATGATCATGCATGCACGAGGGACTGGGAGGAAGGAAGCAAGGGAGGCGCTGAGGACATACCGTCATGTTGCAGAGGCTCGCGGCTGATCTATCGGAGAAGGTGGGGGGATGAGGAGGGCATTAATAATGGAGTGAGGAAGAGGGAAGGTAGGCACTGCAGATGAGAGGCAGGAGAGGGTGATCCGGTGATGGGTTGCAGTCGGTAGATGGAAACATGGGGAAGGCTACAAATGGAATGGCCAGGGTCCCGTCCGTCCCTCCCTCCCATGTATGCTTGCTAGACTAGCTAGCATAGCTAGCTACTGTAGCCAGTATTCCATAACGCCCACATCACATATACTTTGTCCGTCCGGCATCTCACCGCAACGTGCGCGCGTGTCAGACTCATCACTCAGTGATCTCGCTCTCACTCTCACTCTCTTTTTTTTTTTTTTTGCGGGTGCGCTCTCACTCTCACTCTCACCCCGGCAGATGGTACGTGCACGATTGTGTGGTGCTTTTGCTTTTGAGAAATATATATATCCATCCATCTAGGTAAAAGTATACTAAAGTAAAGTCGCGACGTGGGTTCGAACAGACAGAATGGTTAATTCCAGGTGCACTTCTGTCTTCTTTAGAAGATCTGCAGCCGGCGCCTCAAACGCACGCGGTGAACCGGTCACTGACCGATTAAAAAAATTGACCTGGTGTTTTAAACTAGCCTCAAACATTGGTCTGTTAAGCGTCCCTCATATTCAGTCCAAATATAGGGCAGAAATGAAGCGGCCGAGCGCGTTCACTACGTTAGTCTGGCCCATCACTGACCCTAGTCTGTTCAAAAAAAAAAAACAATCCAGAACCCTAGTTCACTTCCTTCTTCTCTTCTGCTCCGTCCCCTCTTCTCTCCTCTCCGCCAAGCTCCGGCTCCGACCTCGACGTCGACGAGGA
>NC_041391.1:715522886-715534273 GCF_002162155.2 Triticum dicoccoides | reverse complement strand
GGATCTTCCCTGCTCTCGCGTCGGCGCAGCGCCGACGCTGGAGTCCGCCCCTCCTAGCCCGCGCCACCCCTCACGTCGTCCTCTTCCCTGGCAGGCTGCTGCTTCGTGAGGGCAGCGGTCAGTGCTAGTGCCCACTCCGCCGGCCTGGACGCGCATCCCGGAACCGAAGGCGCACGCCGCCCACTGCGAGAGGCGGTTGGCAAGGAAGAGGGACGCAGCGGAGCAACCCATGCACTGCCACAGCAGCTTGCCGGCGGAGCTCGATGCGGACAAGCTGCTCCACGCTTGGGTCTACCGCCGGTTGCTGACAACGACAGAGACGGACACTCGCAGGCTACGAAAGAAGAACGCTAAGACGCTCCGCCTTGCCATTGAGTAGTCGGAGCGCGAGGCGGCTCGGGTGGTGAAGCTGAAGCGGCAACAAGACAGGCCCGTTCGGCAGATGAAGGGGCTCATTGTCATCTCCGGCAACTCATCTGATGACAGCGACAACCACGACTCCTCCGACGTCGACTCAGACGATTCACCATCGGCCGCGAACGCCTACAGATGCAGCGGCGATCGAAAGGTCAAAGGGTCGGCGAGAAAGTGGTGATCCCGCTCCTCCTTTGTTTATATTTATCATTTTTAGTTGTTTAAGGTTTAGAATTAGAATGTGTCCGGCGATGGATGAATTGTGGTAACCTTTTGGATAATGTAAAGTGGATTTATGTCCAATTCGTTGTGCGTTTGACGTTCTTTTTTGTTGGTTGATCACATAGAGTAGTTTATCGTGTTGCACGTGTAATATAGATATAGCATGTGGATATGAGATAGGTGGCTATGCGGACGAGAATTTCAGAACGACCGGTCACTGTACGTGGACGTGTAGAAGGCCGGATTTGGTAATTGTGACCGTAGATGATGTTACTTGACCCGAGTGTCCGCTGCTCGACCGTCGTGGTTGGGACGTGCCGGTGACCTCGAACTAGCAGTGCTACTCGCCGCTCGCCGGAATCCAGCGCAAGATTGGGAGGGGGCGGCGGAGGACTCTACTCCGGCGGCGCGGCGTGTGGACTGGACGGAGGTCGAAACGAAACGACGAGTGGGTGGGATGGTCTCGGTCGGTCGGGAGTGCACGTGTCTGTGTGCATATCCATCCAGTTGTGGACTGGGCCCGAGGCAAGCCCGGCCCAGGTCCTCTCTGCGCCAGCCCGGCCCAGCTCCCACTCCTCCGGCGACGACGGCCTCGCCGCCGCCGGAGGGAGGCGCGGCCATGGCACGGCAGGCCGAGGTTCCTTGGCGGCGTGGCACACCAGGGCACCAGCCGTGCCGTGGCTGCTAGCGCTCCAGCCTGCAAGCGGACGCGACGGGTGGCCTGGGCTCCGACGCCGGAGGTGTGGTTGCCAGCGCTCTGCAACTCTTGCTGATGCTGGAGCCACACGTCCCTGCTTCCTCGGCCCGCTGCTCCGGCCATCGCCGCATCCCCGGAGGCTTCATGAGCGTCCTCGAGCTTCCCGCGCCGGCACGCGCCACGTGTTCGACGAAATGCCACCACGCCGACGCCGACGTGCGGCTGCCCAGCTTCGCCTGGGAAGCGACGCCGAGCGAATCCTCGGCCACTGTCGTGCTCGATGGGACGCCGGGCGTGCCGGCCGACAAGGCGGACATCGATCTCCGAGGTGCTTGCCGTCACCAGCGCGCGGTTGGAGGTTTCTCCCTGCTTGTTTCTAGAGCTATGTGTGGATGCTACTGCCTACTAGCCTGCTAGTACAATAATGGCATCGGAGTTCCAGCTGTTTCTTATAGTTATAGCACAATGGTAATCCAATCGGAGCAGAGATACAGTACGATGTTACGTTGGCGACTTTGATGTGCTGCTAAGCCATGCAAAGCTTGTGGCTGGCAAAAACCATTTGCTGGACACATCACACACCACATTATTCCATGCACAACCTGCTATACATTCAGTTGTTCGGAAGGGCAGCAGCAAGTCACTAGTTCAGCAAGCACCGAGCGGCGTTCTGCCAGAATCTGCAGTCAGATTTAGGTAGGTCCAGAATTTTGTGCAGATACAACAAAGAACGATCGCTCGCTGGATTGCATAACTTTGCCAAGATTCAGACTGGCATGGAATTTTTCCCAGTGGTTCAATGGTGTATCTCAAGGTACCATAATTTGCTACAAGAAACGATATCCTGGAAGAATGGTTTTAATCAACACTGATGCAAAGAATGTTGGGCCGGGTTTACAGCATTTCCTGGATAGAAGGTGCAACTGCGGCACAGTGGGATCCTGGAACCTTGAAACTTATTTGTCACGGTACACCGGACATCTGATTACTGGTTTTTCTATGCTGGTTCAGTGGATAATACATGTCGTAGGTGTGACGTTTGCAACGACGTTTTCCTTTCTCACCGTTTGCTGGTCTTGTGTCCTGCATCTTAGGCAATGTTGGGCCTTATAGTCCTTAGTGATCTGGTGTTTGTGGTACTAGTTTGAGATGTGGTGGTGGACAGGCACATCCTTGAAGAAGAATACATGGCAACTATTCTATTTCAACTGCTGAAACTAGCTCAAGTATTATTCCTTTCAGTGACTGGCATTTCCAGATTGTGCGGTTCAGTTCATCATCTGATTCAGTCACAAATTAATCATCCATCCATCGACGGGAAGGTACACATAGGACTCAGGATCTAGCGAATCAAGGACCAGCATACAGACATGCTTCAGCTAGCAGCTAGTCATTTGCAGAAGCAGCGTCTGTGCGAGGAAGCCGGTACTCCTCCGGCTGGAGGGCCACCGCGAAATCCGGCAGCGCCGGCACTGTCTCGTGTGTCCTGTCAACATTGCTGTAGAGGTCCTTGTTGATGCGAACCTTGCAGTTGGAGTCCTTGTGGATCTTGTCGTGGAGGTACTTCATCGACCCCCATAGGGTCGGGCTCCTGCAGCAAAATTCAGCAACAACATGAAAACACATACAGATTGCTAGCATCGATCTCACATCGCTATGTAAATTAATGGAAATGTTTGTTTTTTATAATCTGTGTAGATTGCCTTGAAAAGGGGGATGCGGTGTGGAAGGCCTCGCAGACGGCCCTGCTCTCCCTCAGGGACTCCTCCGCGGACTGCAGCGCCGCCACGGCCGCCCGGTGAGACTTCTCGGTGTTACCCTCGTCGAGGATCAGCCCGTGGTAGTAATACGCCGCAGCCTGCATGATTTAATTACTCTTTTGCTTAGTGACCATAATTCAGTCATTTTGTCATTTCAGAGTTCAGAGATATGAGCAAAGCCTGCATTTGTACTTTTGCTTCCATGTGCTTCCACTTGACAAAGAGCCTGTGCTTTTCGCCCCAGCCGTCGAGGAGAGGTATGTCTGCGATGCTTTCATGTGCCTGCGGACGTAATAATCAGGATTTTACATATTTTAAAAATGGGAGAGATTATTTTTTTTCTATGTTTTATTTGTTTATGAAACTATATTATTGATCAACAGTACATATAACTGCCATTTGCAAACATAAGCAGAACTCTGACATATATACAAATATCATTATCCGGATAGAAGACGCAAAATAACCAGAAATCGGTAGAAATTAATCAATGATCATGCCTACCTGCTGCCAGCACTTGACCATCTCACATGCCAGCCTCCTTTTGACAGCCAGGGTAGCCTTTGGACTGTCAATTGCCAACCCAAGTTGAACATCAATTGCCTGGCAAACAAGCACACACATAGATAGCATGATCGATGAGCTAACCGAGAAGCCGACATCTCAACTGCATGCTATCTTACTTGCACCAGGCATGATGAATCATGTGATCTCTCTCTGACTCTCTAGGTAGTTACTATCAGATAATAACAAGAAAACCAAAAGCATTGGTGTTACCTGACCGAGTGCTTGCATGCAGGTAGCTTTCAGGACCCCTTCAGACAGGTCCACAGGAAGACCTTTCCTACACGAAATGGCAGTCAGTACTCAGTCCTTCCTTACTGAACAATAACTGAAGAAAAATGGAAGCTTGGAGCATTGCTCATCATGCCGGGCTGGCTAGGGCAAGTGGCAAGATCACCACCTCTTTTCGGGTGACATCCTGGGAAGAACATGCTGCATGGCGCACTCCAGGTGCCCGGCCGCCTTGAGGAACACCTCGACCGAAGCGCGTTTATTCTCTGAAGAAGTATGCGTCATTCAGACGGATACAAAGAAACACTGATTCTGAAAGGGTGATGAACAGTATGATGACAGACCTTCGGATACTTTGGTGTGGTATCCCTCGAGAGACGTCTTTGGCAGGAGCAGGGAGTTTGCCTGGGATAGACGGAGCATGGCCATCATGTGCAGCACCGACAGCACCTCATACCAGGCGCTGGGCAGTGCCGTCTCCTGCCAACACCAGGACAGGTTAATAATCTTCAGGTTTCATCCATGCAACAAACAAAGATTGGCTATACCTCTGCATCATCTTCTTGGTTCATCCATGCAAACTGTATCTTGTCCTCCAGCTCGCTGCCTGCCAAGAGTCGAGTAACAATGATGGCAACACAAAATAATTCTAAAAAATCTTCAGAGAGAGATGGATCAATCACAAGGTGTACAGGTCAAAATGAGGAGCTACCATCTTTTGCCATCCCTAGAATGACTGGCAGATACTCTTCCAAGGCCTGCACAAGATCAGCCGACGTCGACGCCCCTGCAAGCACAATGTTCATACCGTCAAATGCAAGATTTATAAGACTGTCAAGTGCAAGGTTCAGACTGCCAGTTCCTAAATTCAGAATGTTGCATTCTAGATTCAGACTGTCAGTTCCTAAGTTCAGAATGTTACATACTACAGATTCAGACTGTCGGTTACCAAATTCAGACAAACGCTAGCACTATCAACAACCGTGTAACACATGAACCATGGACAAACACGAACCATGCTGTGTGGCAGCGCGCCTGCGGGGCTTGGTGACGGCGAGGGCCTCGCGGGCGGCCATGTTGGCAATGCGGTCCCTGGACGCGGCCAGCCGCTCGGTGAGCCGCCTGGGGAGGCTGTCGGCGAGCGGCGGGGGCAGCTCCAGGGGCTCGGGGACGCGCAGCCCCGGCACGAAGACGGCCACCTCGCCGATGCTGGCGGGCCGCCTCCTGATCAGCACGCTTGCGTCCTCCGGCTTGGAGCTGAAGCACCCCATCGAACGACACGGTCTCCTGCTGGTGAGAGAGGCCGCGAAGCACTACGCACAAGAGGCAATTCAGAGGTGAGATTTTTCGGTGGACAAAGAAAAGAAGGCTCAGAGCCCTGTGGGTATGAAGTATGAACTCGAGGTGCGTGCGCTCGGATGAAATCAATGGTGGCGCGCAAGTTGCATGAGGGGGAGTCAGTGAAAAGGGCCTGCGCGCTACATAATGTTTTGGTCAAATTGGACGCCAAGTTGCCAACTAACAAACAGAGGGAGGGAGGGAGCCCCTAATTTATGTTGATCACGAGCCTCACATCCACGTCCAACAGCTAGCCAAAGGATCACGAGCATGGATCACACAACTAAATTTGTTGCCTTTTTTCCTCTTCCCAGCCAGCGTCCATTCATGAAAACCTGTCAGTTCTAACCTTCCCACTAGTCCAAATGCAGAGGAAAGCTAGCAAGTTGCGCTTGCGCCGCGACTTTTAACTACTCTCAGAGGATTTTATAACCGTGCATATTCATACGTGGTAATGATGTACAAGTCAACTGCATACGGGATCCAAAAAATGGAAAACAATTCGTGCATCTTTCGAAAGGTAAGTGTTAAAACATTCAGCCGGAAGTCGTCGGCATGTACGGAGGTCTCAACTGAACCACGAGAAACAAAGAGGCTTGGTTTACTTTGGCTAACCTGTCGACTGTTGTAATCGATCACTGCCGGTCGGATGCCGCCGGCCCTTGACGACGACGAGGAATGGAGACGGCGGAGGAGCAGGCGTGTGTCGCCGGCGAAGCAGGGGAGAGAAGCTCTTGGAAAAGGAAATGGCGCCCAACACCAACAGCTGGGAGGTTTGTTGCTTTGGCCTTTTTAAAGCAGGGAGAACTGATGGAGGGATGAGTCTGACCAGCGGGCCCCTCCCATAATCCCTGCGGTTTTCTTCTTTGGTTATCACTCCGTAACTGGTTCGATCTGGTTGCGATGGTGAATCGAGGATAAGACCATGGGTCGATCCAGGTTCAGTTCCAGTGCGTTGCATGCAAGTAGGCCAACTAGTGTACGTATATGCGAGTGACGTGAACGTCGAGGATGGACACACTTGAAGCTTTGCCATGCCATGCACACCAATGCAAGTTTTCTCCCTCCACCTTATAGTTAACTAGAAGAACACCCGTGCGTTGCAACGGGGCCACATTAACTTTAAGAGTTCAATATCAATTATGTTAATATTACATTTAATATTCTCATACATATCAAGTGACATTGGCGACCTTTTTACCATCAAATTCTCACACAGACTCTCTCCCTCCCTCCTCCTCACTCTCTCTCCCCCTCTCCCTCTCTCTCTCTCTCTAACACACACATATCCATCTTATTGGGTACGGGACCATAATCCATCTATTTCATACGCACACGCGCTAGTGCATAACAATATGGATTATAAAACAGGTTCAAGGTAGTAACAAGGATTCTTCTCATGCACTAATAAACAAATGTTTTGCACTGAACACAAGATAAACAATTCTCAAAGTGCATCAGAGCATCACAGAACATTACTGGCAAGATAAATGCACGATGTACCGGAACTGCTCGGATGAACCGGAACAGAGCCAACATATATCATCCTAGACAAACGCAACATCAACCATTTACCTTGGTACTTTAGGGACCGACAGGAGGATGCATGTAGAAGCGCTTCTTGCCCGCGAATCCACAGTCAGAGAGAGAAATTGGAACCCATTCCCATCACCAACTGATAAAGAAAGCATGTAAGAAAATTGATATCGGGCCAACTTGGATCTTCGGTGATTGTCCGCCGGTATGGAGAATTTAGGAGGGTGGGTGCAGGGAGTGGCCTTGTGGATGATGGATGGAGGCGCGGAGGGATGTGGTCGCAGGAAGGTCGAAAGCGGAGAGGGTCGGGCACGTTAGGTGGAGCCGGTGGTGCGCGACAACCGGAGGCGGCCCAATCGTAGGCGGCGAACCGACGATAGCCTCGGCCCATCTCTCGACGCAGCGAAGATAGAGAGGGCGGCACTGCCGGTGCTCGAGGCCGCCGCTCGGCACCATCTACATCGAGGGGAAAGAGAGGCGAGAAAGCGGTAGGGTGATGCGGGGCTAGGGATTGCGGAGGATGGTGGGGGTGTGCGATTTGAATGGATGGTTCTGCCCACCGTTTTCTTGTACGTGGCGGTGGAGACGGCGGCGTCCATCCATGCAGGCGAGGCATGGGTCGAGCCGGGCACACGGCGAGGCGCAGTAGCAGAGGCGGGGGCAATTTTTTGCTACTGAGATGCAGGGTGTGGGATTGATCGTTCATCTTCTTTTTTCCATTTTAACGGGAGATGTATGCGATTTTTTCACGAGGGGAGAGATGCGACCACGTACAAATTCCATAATAAATTAATTGGTCCATAACGGGATTTCTTTACAATGCGTTAAAATTTACGTGTTAGTTTTCTTAATAAAGAAATACACTGATGTAGGGATCGATTGATTCGGGTAAGGAAAGAAAGATTTGTGATCTTTTGTATGTTAGGAAATTAGTGGTTTGCAAGGAAAGAGTGGAGAGAAAAAGAACCAATGCGACCACGTATAGATTCCATAATAAATTAATTAGGTCCATAACAAGATTTGTTTACAATGCGTTAAGATTTACGTGTTAGTTTTCTTAATAAAGAAATGCACTGATGTAGGGCGCGATTGGTTCGGGTAAGGAAAGGTAGATCCGTGATCTTTTGTATGTTAGAAAATTATTGGTTTGCAAGGAAAGAGTGGAGAGAAAAAGAACCAGTACGAGGGGGTGGTGGGAGGTGGGACGAATAAAAACCGGACGAAATTGGGAGGTGGGAGGGGGCGAGTAAAAACCGACGAAAAAAACCAACGAACTTGAGAGGTGGGAGGAAGGATGAAAAAAAACCAGGGGAGGTGGGAGGAGGACAAAAATAAACCGTATGAGGCTACCAACTGCTTCATTAGGAGTAGAGATTGTTTGTGAAAATAACGTGCGACGACGGCTTAGCGAGCGGATCCCCTTAAAAAAGACATAGCGAGCAGATTCCCTTAAAACTGGTAGGAATGGATACGATTGATGACGTTGATAAATAGTGGGTGAATGTTGGCCTAATTTACTATCATCATGCATGGAAACGAATCATCAAGAAAAAGAATACTTCATATTACTACACTCATAGGAAGCTTCCTAATCTCTGCTACCAAACAGTTTCTGCTCAAACAAGGAAGGAAAGTTATGGACGTGATTCGAAAGGAAACAAACGTTATGAAGATTAATTAATTTAGATTTGATATTTAAAGATTGATTGTGATTGATTCTTTTACATAAAGACATTACTAAATAATTTACGTTAGTATGGAAAGTTCTGATCCGTTCAGTTTTTTTCGTTGTGTGAGAGGGTGAAGTGAAAATAAACCGATGAAGTGGGGGAGGCGACGAAAAAAATCTACGACGGTTAACCTACGAAAAAAACCCGGACGAAAGTGGTGGGACGAAAAAAAACTTGAAAGCGAGACTACGAACTGCTTCATTAGGAGTAGAGATTAAATTATGTATGGATGCAATAAAAAGGCTTTGAGGGCATGCCGGCAGTATAAAATATGATATATTGATGGTACAATTGGCGTACGGTTTGGGCTTTCTTCAGTGTGAAACAATGGTAGAACGCCAGAATTTGCCAAGTTAGGGTTCAGAATGATATTTGGTCCGGCCCCTGGACTGGAGACATGTCACCATATACGTGATCGAACTTAAAATAAGACCACTTGATGTAAGTCACATATCTCCCGTTTATTAAATAAATAAAGAGAAGAAACGTATTGATATCTCACATATCTCCCGTTTATTGGCCAAATTATACATTGCTCCCACCAAGACTCAAGAGATGGTGGATGTTGTCTCCAAAGAATCACGTCCTCGCGGCAGAGGCCTTTGAGACAGGTTAGAGAGGGGAGTCGCCGCGGAACACGACCCCGTTCCGGTGCTTCCAAAGCCACAAACAACACAGGAAGAGGATTTTATTTTTAAAGGGAGGGCACGATCCGATCAATTCAAGGTAACCCGTCGATCGTTTGCAGAGGATCTAGTTAAATATAGGAGATCGATGCACGCTTCCGAATACGTCAAGAAACGCGCCAGAAACACCTGCATTATTAATTGCCTAGTTCAAAGGAGAGGGATGGAGACAGAAACATGTAAACATTCTGGATCGAAAGATCCTAGCAGCAGGTTGCTCTGAGCTGCAGGGCGCCAGTCACTTCAATTCAGTGCGTGCGATGTGATAGCTGCGTCTGTGCCCCCAAGAACTGTAATTAACGGCGACATGATAGCCGCTGTGTGCCCCCTAGTTAGAACTGCAATTAACGTTGATTGTCTGGGCGATAACTACTGGTAGTTAATACCAAGTGGACGGAGTTGTATCATACCATGTACTCCCTCTGAAACTAATATAAGAGCGTTTGATCACTAAACGCTCTTATATTAGTTTACGGAGCGAGTACGTACCAGCTGCACGGGATCACTCGCAGTCGTGCAAGCTAGTCATGTTCTATGTATGCCACAACTACAGTTCTCTAACTTGGTCATTTTGAACCGCCGGATCAAAAACGAGTGGTGATGCTCATTTTACTTTATACAAGTATTGTGCAACACCGTGGCATTTATTGCATTAATCCTATAGCATCGTATCCGGGTCGTTGATGTGAAGTCCGATGACTTGCAGAGGGGTAAGTCAGTGCCATTGTAGCATTGTGACTTAGCCACGCCAAGTCAGCCAATCCCATGCGGTTAACTCTATATATCCATCTTACGTACGGCCGCAGTCGCACGGGAGGGTCGTCGCATCGTTTGCCCATCGACGACCTTGAAATATATCGATCGATCGTAGGGCAAGTGCTTGGCTGGAAGCTAACTTAATTTTCCATAGTTCGTTCTATAATTATTTTACCAAACTTGTATGTATAGTCTTATGTGTTCAAATCTATATAGCCATACTTTGGCTTGTCTAAGATAATTTAATCTGTTTTTTCTAAAAGTGTGGTATTTGTGATTTACTGTATTTGTCACCAAAAGAATAAGCACTCACCTAACTTAGAAAAGCTAGCCTAACATGAGGCGCGTCAATGTGTAGCTAGGAAGCAGACACTCCCTTGATAGTTATTTTCTCTTCGTAAATTTCACGACAACGAGATATCAAAGAACACATATGAGGAATAATCATCATACTGACGTTCTGTATGAAGTTTTAGTGAGTAGACTGTTTTATCTGCGCCCAATGCATGGATCATGAATGCGAGGAGTAACCTTCTTCTGCATGTGTTGTGCGCTTTGTCGTCCTCCCTTTCCGATCATTGTCTGCTCCTTCTCGCGGATGATAGGGCTCCAGAAGGCAACGATCCTTCAAATTCAAGAATTTCTGGGTATCTTTGCCTGGATTCAACGAGGTGGTTCAGAAGGCGTGCGGAGCCTTACCATGTCTTGCACCATAGGCTCAAGAAAACTGTGATCCGGCTATCTGAGTGGAGCAAGAAGCTCTTTTCCAAGGCTAAGATTCAACTACATGCAGCCCTGCTTGTGATACTTCGCCTCGACATTGCGCAAGAAGAGCAGATTCTTTCTCCCGAGGAACGTGACTTATGTTCTAGGCTCAAGCGGAGGGTTATTAGTTTAGCGGTGCTTGAGAGGGCCAAGAAAAGCCAATGTGCCAGGATTTCAAATTTGAGGGATGGTAATGCAACCACTAGATTCTTTCATCGCCGCTTTAATGTCCGAAGACGGAGAACCCACATTCATCGTATCAAACATGCACAGGAGTGGGTGACTGAATATGAGGTAAAACAGAAGATCATCCATGACCATTTCTCTGAAGTCATGGGCAGGAGAGGCACGTGCAACAAAGACTTTAATTGGGAGGAGCTCGGCACCGAGCCCCATGACTTGCACGACCTTGGCAACACCATCACAGAGGACGAGGTGTGGGAGGCCATTAAGGAGATGTCTGGCAATAAGGCGCTTGGACTGGATGGCTTCACGGGGACCTTCTTCAAAAAGTGTTGGGGAATCATCAAGCATTCGGTCATGAGGGTTATTCAACGATTTTCCCTCCACACTTTCAACTTGCAATGGCTCAATTCTGTCAATGTCGTTCTCTTGACCAAGAAGGATGGTGCGGAAGGCATCTCTGATTACAGACCTATTAGCCTTGTCCACGCCACTGCCAAAATCA
>NC_041391.1:715515366-715522627 GCF_002162155.2 Triticum dicoccoides | reverse complement strand
GAGCGCCTTCATCAAGAGAAGAAGCATACATGATAACTTCATGTGTGTTCGAAATTTTGCTAAACGCCTACACAAGTGCAAGACCCCAGCTCTTCTGTTCAAGCTTGACATCAAGAAGTCTTTTGACTCGATCAAGTGGGAATACATCCTTGATCTGCTTCAACGGTTGGGGTTCCCCAACAAATTCTGGGCTTGGATTGTCGTGCTTCTATCCTCATCTTCATCTCGGATCCTTTCAAATGGGTTGCCTGGCCCTCTAGTGAAGCATAGGTGTGGACTTAGGTAAGGGGACCCCATTTCCCCCCTGCTTTTTGTCATTGCGATCGACCCCCTCCACAAGATTCTGGACCTTGCAACTCGGAAAGGTCTCCTGCATAAGATCCGTGGGCGAGGGCCATGGTGCGAACCTCCCTCTATGCTGACGACGCGACAATTTTTGTGGCTCCTATCAAGAAGGACATTGACAACCTCGCCTCTATCTTGAGAGGCTTTGGCGAGGTGACGGGCCTGTGCACCAACTTCCAAAAAAGCTCTGTCGTGCAATCCGCTGCAATCACCTTGACCTTGACCATATTCCTCAGAGCATGCTGGCCGCATGGGCATCTTTCCCGGTTAAATACTTGGGGTTGCCTCTCTCTGTTTGGCAACTTAAGCATGTTGACTTCCAATACCTCGAAGACAAGGTGGCTGGCAAATTGGTCACTTGGGAGGGCCAAAACATCACTACCATCGGATGTGAGACCCTCGTCAAGTCGGTCATTTCCTCCCAAGAAGTGTACTCTATTACGCCTCTTATCGTGCCACCAAGCTCACTCCATAACCTAAACAAAATTGAGAGGGCTTTCCTTTGGTCCGGCGCGGATAAAACAACGGGAGCCAAGTGCAAGGTCAACTAGCAAGTGGTGTGCCGACCAAAGGAGTACGGTGGATTAGGAGTCCTCAATACCGACAAGTTCGCATGTGCTCGGCGCCTTCGCTGGCTTTGGTATGAATGAACGGAGTCCCACAAGATTTGGGTGGGTTTTGGCAATCCTTGCATCGAGGATGACCGCCAGTTTTTCTAGGCCTCTACCACCATCACTGTGGGTGACGGCGCTAGAACACCATTTTGGGATGCCCCATGGCTTCATGGTCGCAAGCCCAAGGATATTGCGCCGCTAATCTACGACGCATCAAGACAGAAGAATTGGTCAGTGTGTGAGGCTCTTAGAGGGAATGCATGGATCTTCAAAATCCGCCACAACACCACTATCTCCGGCAACCACATTTGGGAATTTTTCACTCTTTGGATGCTTGTGCACAACTTCCACCTTGATGAACAAGACAAAGATGAAATTGTTTGGAAAAATGCGAATGACGGAATCTACACGGCGGACACCACATACAGGGTTCAATTCCTTGGCTTGACCCTCTCTCCCATGGACTGCATGGTCTGGAAGGTTTGGGATCCTCCCAAGGTTAAATTCTTTGCCTGGTTGGCATTGCAAGATAGAATTTGGACCGCCGATCGCTTGGAGAGGCGTGGCTGGCCAAATTGCGGCCTCTTCCCAAGTGCTCACCTTTTATTCAAGTGTCGCTACACGATTAGGCTTTGGAGAGCCATCATCAAGAAGATTGGCTTACATCACATGGATACATCAACGTGGCACCTCCACGAAACTGTCAACGAGTGGTGGGACAAGAGAACCGACAGTACCGATCCTAATTGGCATGCTATGGCCTCCCTCACCATGCTTGTCTCTTGGACCATTTTGAATGAAAGAAATGCTAGAGTGTTCCGTCACAAGTGCATGCCACCGCCTATTATCCTTACCACCATCCTGGATAGGGCCAAGCTTTGGGTAATCATGGGCGCTAAGAGACTAGGGAACTTGTTGTTGGGCGAGTAATTGGCATGCCGCTTTTGTGGGTGAGTTGTAGAACTCTAAACTCTATTCTCTACTTATTTAATGGATGAGGTAAATCTTTTGCCTCTGTTTCGAGAAAAAAAATGCAAGGAGTAACAAGGGGAAGAAATTGACGAGGGAGCGCCGGAAGCTGGCCTCGACTGGTCGACAAGTTTGCACGACATGTAATGACCTCCCATTATGCTTATAGGAAACACCGATGTGGAGGCTGATTTAGGGCGAAGGACATGAGAAGAAGCATGGAATCATATGAGGGCATGGAGAGGATAGGTCAGGACAGTTTCAAAAGGACACCAGCCCAAAGGAGAATGAGAGATGGGGCTAGGAGGAGGATGACACGAGGCAACGAGTGCCCCGGGGGGGGATGAAAAGTGGTGGTTACGTATGTTGCAACTGTTGTGCTATAGTAGCATACATGTTAACATATAGCCATTTAATTTTTTTTGTCAAACAAATTATTTATGATCTTTTTCCATGTCTCATTCTATCCTCTCTTGACCTACAATCGAGGGCAAGGAAATTCAAGTGACAACCATAAATATGTGATAGGTGCTCGGATGCTTTTGTCCCCTAGTACGTCTCTTGAGACCATGAGTGATAGTGGGCTTGCTACAAGCGCGTTCACTGTCGTGGTTCTAAATCTGACAGTAATGTAGGGGGGTACTAAGGAGAGGCAAGATCCTAGCTATGGAGTAGTTGTACACACAAGGGTTTTATGAGTTCAGGCCCTTCTCGAAGGAAGTAACAGCCCTACGTCTCAGTGCTCGGAGGTGGTCGACTGGATTATATGTGTGAGAGTTATAGGGGTGCGAACCCTTCTGCCTGTGGAGGGAGGTGGCTTATATAGAGTGCGCCAAGACCCCAGCCAGCCCACGTAGCAGAGAGTTCAATGTACATAAAGGCCAGACGTTACTGGTAATGTCTTACATAAAGTGATATCATGGCCATAAAGACTACTTAATAACAGACCGTTTGGATGCAGAGTGGCTCTAGATCTCCTGGTGGTCGAGTGAGTCTTCATGGTCGAGTGTCTTCGAGTCCGTCGAGTGGAATCCTTCTAGGTCAACTGAAAGGTAGTTTCTTCTAGAGATGTCCTTGGGGAGGGTATTTCGGACAGGTCCATGACCCTACCCTAGGTATATGGCTTCATCATTAGCCCCCGAATGGATCGAGGTTTGAGTGAGGAAGGAGTGGAGAATTCTTTCGACCCCTCTTTTTATGCTATGAGTATGTCTCGTTCTGGATCAAATGACCGTAGGTGGCGGCACCAACTTCTTTTTCTGTCGCCTTGATCCATTCTTGATATTGGTCGAGTGACTTTTCTATACTTGGAGATCTCCAAGCGACAGATCAAAGAAAATCTTCAATCTGACAAGTTGCTCTGCTGTTCGCGGATTTAGCGGGATCTGAATTTCGGGAAGCGCGCGAGGCGGAGGAAGCCACAGTACTCGGATGGGATAAGGCAGGAATGCCTCGATTTCCGTGCCCCTCTTTTCGCCACGTATCGCGCGCGCGACTGTTGCTGGATTTGATAGGATTGCCCGGGCCTACCAGTCAGCCACTCGGAAGAGACTTCATATAAGGTGCTGGACGGGGTTTTTTCAAACAGTGCGCCCTCAATCCCCTCTACCTCTTCCTTGAGTTCGCTCGCCGCGCTCGCCTCCACCTCTGCCTCGCTGCTCCTTGCGCGCTTCGCCGGCGACGATGGTGAAGGAAAAGACGGCGGCTTTGGAGCGGGCGAAGAAGGCGACGACGAAGGCGAAGGGAAGAGCGCCTAGTCGGGGCGGATCCTCGTCGCGGTCCGGCCTGCCGCAAGGCTGGATCCAGGGAGACTGGATCCGCTCGACCATCACGCAGAAGGACCTCGACGACCTGGCCAACGAGGGACTGATCCCCCATGGGTCAGCAAGGCTTCCGGGGAAGGAGTGGCAGCCGCAGCCTCAAGAGGGCGAGTGCGTCCTCTTAGCCACCCATGTAGATCGCGGTTTTTCTCGGCCGCCGAATCTTTTCTTCCGAGGGTTTCTGAACTTCTTTGGCGCACAACTCCATCACTTCACGCCCAACTCCATTGCCTATCTCGCTGCTTTCGTGTCTTTGTGCGAAAACTTCTTGGGTTGCCGGCCGCACTGGGGCCTTTTCAAACACATTTTCACCTGTCGTTCTCAGACGGTGAAAAAGGCTAGCCCGAATGACGAGAGAACCCAAGTAATCCAGATGTGTGGGGGTCTCAGGGTTCAGATGAGGAGTAAGAGTGCCTTTCCAGCCATGACCCTTCCCGAGTCAGTTCGAGGGTGGCAGTCGACCTGGTTCTATTGCCAAGACCAGTCGACTGGCCTCCCCCCGTTCTCCATGGACCGAGTGAACAAGCCATCTTCTCTGAAGGTGCTTCCGGAGGAGAAAGCTCAGGTTAGGATGTTGATGGAGCGTGTGGTCCAGCTCATTCGCGACGGAGTGACGGGCATGGATCTCCTGGAGGTTTCTTCGATGACGCATTCAGCCACTTCAGTATCGGGGTCATCCGATGTGGTTGTACTCCGGCACTGAAGACACCACTCGGGCCCACCCGGAGGAGGTCGATGATGTCACTCTGGAGAGGTGGATGACCGCCATCACGGGGAACAGGGACAATCCTCGTGGAGCCAGGAGGATCCCGCCACTCGACCAGTCCTACGAACCAGACAAGGTTTGACCACATTCTTCTGACTGTGCCTCTTGTTTTCTTCATTCCGCTTTGCTGCAATCCGGTCGACTGAATTTTGTTTGTTGTCTTCCAGATCACTACCGAGATGTACTTGATGCCCAACGGGGCGCAAGAACCGACCGAAGAAGAAGAAGGAAGCGGAGGCGAAAGCCAGGAGGAGTGGGAGTCGGACGATGACGAGGGTGATGAAGATGCTGGGTCTGAGGAGGAAGAGGAGGTGGTAGTCGAGCCTCCTCGTACTGAAAGACGGTCCAAGCTCGCCCATGATCCTGCAGTCGAGCGTGGCAAGGGAGCCGCGCCTGCTGGGCAGCCGAACAAACGCCCTCGGACGACTTCTCCGGCGTCGACTGAGAAAGCGCCAAAGCAACCCCGAGCGACACCGACAAAACCGGTGAATGCCCTACCAAAGATGAGGATGGAGATTCCGACTGTTTCCGGGTAATGGCATAACTCATGTTTTCCCTTTCAATATGGATATATTCTTGGTCG
Organism: Triticum dicoccoides; assembly: GCF_002162155.2. NCBI lineage: Eukaryota > Viridiplantae > Streptophyta > Magnoliopsida > Poales > Poaceae > Triticum > Triticum dicoccoides. Next base: position 715,517,530 of record NC_041391.1, on the reverse strand, counting down.
ACTCGATCGCTGACCGACTGATTTCTGAAATCGCAGTGCTGCTACTTCTGAGACTTCAGCCAGGCATGAGGATCAAGAAATGGAGGATGCTGCCACTTCTCATCCTGGTATGATCTGCGCAGTTTCACTTTCGGTCGATCAGATCTTCATTTTTGACTTTGAACTTTCTCTGTAGCTCCACCTACCATTATCATTGATCTCCCTGATGATGACGATGAGGCGCCACTGAGGCAAAGGAGGAACAGGAAGGCGTCTGCTGGCAAGACTGCTCAGGTTGCGTCAGCACCTGAATCATTGGTTCCGGAGGGGAGCAATGTTGCTCGGGCTACCGTGTCCTTTGCGGAGCCGCTGACGAGTGCCCGTCCTCCGTCGTCGAGTGCCAAACCACCTTCTCTCTTATCCACACACCACGTCCTAGAGGACCAAGCAGGTGCTGCCAAGGAAGCCATACGCCAGGCGGGGGTCATGATGGAGAAGGTGAAGGTGATCCGAGCCACTAGCCAAGCAGCTTATGATGCAAGTTCAGCTCTTCAGAGTAATGTCCAGGTTAGTTGAACACCGCCTGTTCTGTTAGGATATGATACCTGACAATTTTTCTTCCCGAAAATCTTAATGTTTGTCATACACCCACTGGGTGTGTCGATTGAAATGTCTAGATTAGTGGGGGCACGCTGAGTGCACCCACTGGGTGTAGTCCCTGAGACTACGGTCGACTATTGGCAGTCGACTGTAGTCTTTATGTCTAGAATTTTGTTCTCTTTTACTTTCTTCACTCGATCTGGTCGAATGGAATCATAGAACCAGTGGGGGTACTCTGAGTGCACCCACTGGGTGTAGTCTCCGAGACCGTGGTCGACTGCTGGCAGTCGGCTATGGTCTGAAGAATTCTTTTTTTTTGAAACTGCGTCTAACTGCTGACAGTTAGCTGCTTTCGGTCGACTGATTGATCCGAGCCGGTAGAACCAGTGGGGGCACTCTGAGTGTACCCACTGGGTGTAGTCCCCGAGACTACAGTTGAATATTTTGATTCGGCTGTAGTCTTAGAAATGTTATGATTTTTCTCTTAGTCACTCGGAAGTGACATGTCTTTGATGTTCGTCGACTGATCTTTCGCAGAAATCTTGCGAGCTTGTTTCTCGTTATACTGAGTTGGAGAACAAGCATATCCAGCTCGAACTTGATCGGAAGCTTGTCCAGGAGAACTTCACGAAGGCGAAGGAGGAAGCAAAAGGTATGTTTGGTGAGAACCTTGACGACTGCTCTTGTTTTTTGTCCATTCTTGAGCCTGATCCCATTGTCATTTTGCAGATAAACTAAGGGATGCTCTGAAGAAGAAGGACCTTGACCTCGCCGAGGCGCAGAGGGCGGCTTCGGACAAGACGAAACTTGCAGAAGAAAAGTTGGCTTCAATCAGCAAACTTGAAGAGGAGAATACCAGTTTGAAGGCTGCTCTCGACACAGCCAACAAGGAGGTCACCCAACAGAAGCGTGAGAAGATAGCTCTGAGTGACAAGGCTAGCGAATTGGCGGGAAAGAAGAACGACTTAGAGGCTTATCTGGGAGGGCTCGCCAAGAAGTTATTCCTCATGCTCGAAGGTAACCCCTTATATCCGACTGGTAATCATTGACTTTGTAGGAACATTAGCTTATCCTTGAATCGTATCCACAGAATTCTGCCAAAACTTTGAAGAGGAGACTAGTCGAGTGGAGACTGGCTTGGACCCATCAACTCTCCTGTGAAGGATGAAGCTGCTATGAACGTGCTCCTGTTGGGTAACGTTGCATAAAATAAAAAAAATTATACGTTCACCAAGATCAATCTATGAGTTCATCTAGCAACGAGAGAGAGAGATATGCATCTACATACCCTTGTAGATCGCGTGCGGAAGCGTTCAAGAGAACGGGATTGAGGGAGTCGTTCTCGTCGTGATCCAAATCACCGGAGATCCTAGCGCCGAACGGACGGCACCTCCGCGTTCAACACACGTACTGTCAGCGTGACGTCTCCTCCTTCTTGATCCAGCAAGGGGGAAGGAGAGACTGATGAAGATCCAGCAGCACGACGTCGTGGTGGTGGATGCAGCAGGGTTCCGGCAGGGCTTCGCCAAGCAACTACGGGAGGAGGAGGTGTAGCAGGGGAGAGGGAGGCGCCAAGACTTCAGGG